>NC_091190.1:14503471-14583471 GCF_040958095.1 Procambarus clarkii | reverse complement strand
GCAACACTTACCTCTGTCGTATACGGCAAAGTGCTGTCAGTGTCTATCTTGGTCATAGTACCATTAGCCTAGTTGGTCGAGCGGGCAAGGCGGTAATGTAACGAGATATTGGACTGTTATTAAAGCCTATTGTATTCCACTCCGCCGGGGTATTGATCCTACCATCTTCCTCCTTAACTCCTGCCAACATGCGCTTACCTGTCCAGATTCCATGACAGGTGTTTTAGATCATGTGGCAAAATGTCACGCTAGCCAGTTGTGAAAGTACTTAGGAGTAGTAGATGAAAGGAAGATATTGGCGATTCTGCACCGGCCCACGCTTCATGCTTCTCGACTTACCATGCCGCTGCCAAAACCAAGTGAAAGGAGCCCAATTTCCTCGTGATTTAACATCGGCTTACCTTGTTTACCAATTTTCGATGTCGTTAATAAGGATGCAAGCTAAAATAATGTGGGTAGTTGAGCATCTCGGGGCGATTAAGCTCTGCTTATATTGATCTTAATGGATGGCCACACTTTTCCTAGATTCATTTTTTTAGGAGATAATTTTATTTCCCTCGATTTTCAATGGAAATTGTCAAATTAAGGAGTAAATGATAATTATATAAGCTTCTCGCGCGAATTAGTATTGAATAACACTTGACATTTCTCAATACAAACACATTTCTGAAACCACTGAGGCAGAGACACTCAGCTCTATAAAGGTTATTGCTGGTGCCAGTGTAGCACCGCCATAATAGTCTGTAATAGAATCTAGCCGGCCTTCTTCGCCGTCACCGCCAGCAGGAGAGGGCTAACATTTTCACTGGCGACGCCATCTTGAAGTAAGTGTTCCACTCAGGCTTCTCGCTATTGAGCACATCCGCCCCATCAGCACTATACGGTGCGGCCCTCCACTGCATATTGCTATGGTCCTGACCTAACACGCCTGCACACCCACCCACGCACACACACACACACACACTACCGCCGCTCCTATAACTGAATATAAATCAAGAAACAAGTGATCCAAGTGCCAATTCAATTTAAAAAAATGAAGAAAAGTAATAGATTAATTTACGTTTCATTATGATTTGCAGTTTGAAATTATAGCTTTTTTAGAAAAGACTGTTAAAAGTGCAATTCAGTGATAGTATTTATGTTGCCGTTGTAGGCAAGTACGACGATGACATGAAGCCTATGTCAGAGATGAAGTTTAGTTTATTGTATTGACTACTTGTATGCCTTTATTGCCACTAAGTTATATAGATTTACCACGATGGCATGTACTGTGTGCTTATATTACTAGGCTATTTTATTGTGTCATAATTATATCTACGTCTACATGTGCCATAATGGCATGTGTCGAGATGCTACGATGATTTGTATGTCTATAATGTCAGGCTGGAGATGTATGTTATATCGCCATGATGACATGTATATATTGCCACGATGGCTTGCATGTCTTGATTGCTACGATAACCTATGTATTTTTTTGCCATGATTTATGTGTTTTGCTATGATTTTTTTTTTCCTACACAGATATATATGCCAAGTGTCACGATAGCATATATGCATGAATAATGAAAAAAACATGATTGGGTTGTTTAGGTATCCCGTAGGAAAAAATGAAACGAAAATTCCGAACGTTTTAACGCATTATCAAGGAATACAGAGAAGACATGGTTTTGGGATTATGTACCTCACTACACCTGAGTAGATAAAGATCCATAAAGAAAACATCGAATAATAGGAGTGACCTAGTTAAATGGAGATAGGCTATTGACTAGTTCTTGGAATGTACAACCCATACAATTATTCTTTGCATAATTGTATTCCTATCACAAATATTACCAATTATAAATCTATCTAGTTTATATAATCCTGGACTTAAATTAATATTATCTAATTCACTATTTTTTGATAATTGAAGTTTCAATGATATTTCTTCCAATGATTTACACTCAACAGTTTTGCATGAATTAGTCCAGTGAATTGAATGATTGCAATTTCCTAAGTGAATAAATAATGCACTGGACTCCTGCCCAGCCCTTATACTTTATCTGTTCTTTTATTCTTAAGTCAAGATGTTTACTTGTTTGGCCAACGTAGATAATTCCATGTAACGATTGTAATAAGTTCTATGTTGGCCAAACATAGTACTGTACTTAATAGCACATTTTACTAAAAGTACAATCATTTCAGGAGGAAGGGTTGAATGGTCCCCCAAGCTAACATGTACCAGAAAACTATTGACCCCCGAAGGATTCGAACCCGGACAGCCAGGGCGCCTACATGCCCCTTTGACAGACGACAGGGTCAGACGACTTTCAATTCTTTTGTACACTGTGGCTGAGTGGATACAGTACTGGACAATCCATGGGGCATTGAGGCCCTGGCTGTCCTGGTTCGAATCCTTCAGGGGTCAAGAGTTTTCTGGTATATATATATATATATATATATATATATATATATATATATATATCACACATCTCGACACATGCCATATATATATATATATATATATATATATATATATATATATATATATATATATATATATATATATATATATATATATATATAATGTGGGCACAATAACATGCAATAAATATTGTCACGGTGACATGTAGACATGATTGGTACAATAGCATGTATAGTATGTTTGTTGCCACTGGCATATAGACCTAATTCTATCCATATTGCCACGATAGCATATATGTCTGTAGTGCCACAACGGCATATGGGTTTATATTAACATGATGGTATGTATATGTATGTTGCCACATTTGTATGTACGTCTGTGCTGACACGATGGCACGTATGTCATTGTGTGTATAATGCCGCTATAAAATGTATGTTTATACAGCGACTATAGCACGTATTTTTATATTGCCACGATAGCCTGTTTTTCTATATTGCTTGCACGCCCAATTTTATAACCTGTACTTCGGCACAGATGGAAAAGGCCGAAATTGGAAAAAATTCAATTCAGTAAAAAAAAGTGAGTAGATTCTGTTATAAAATTGAGAGTTGCCATTTTACCCGAATTTGTGATAGTTTTATTGTTGGCGCGCTATTAGTCCTAACCTCTCACACCAAAATAGTACGGAAGATATTGAAAACGAAAACTAATATAAGTGGAATTAGTTGTTGTATTCTTTGAATCAGATATTTCATCAGCACGCATTTGGCCAGCGACAAAAGAAAAGTGGAATACAGGGATAGCCTAGGCTTGGTAGGGCTCTGGCGCGCGCTCTCTCTCTCTTTTTCTCTCTCTTTCTCTCTCTCTTTCTCTCTCTCTCTCTTTTCTCTCTTTTCTCTCTCTTTTCTCTCTTTTCTCTCTTTTCTCTCTCTTTTCTCTCTCTTTTCTCTCTCTTTTCTCTCTTTTCTCTCTCTTTTCTCTCTTTTCTCTCTTTTCTCTCTTTTCTCTCTCTTTTCTCTCTTTTCTCTCTCTTTTCTCTCTTTCTCTCTTTCTCTCTTTCTCTCTCTCTCTCTCATTCTCTCTTTCTCTCTCTCTCTTTTTCTCTTTTTCTTTCACTCTCTCACTCTCTCTCACTCTCACTCTTTCTCACTTTCACTCACTCTCTCTCACTCTCTCTCACTCTCTCTCTCTCTCTCTCTCTCTCTCTCTCTCTCTCTCTCTCTCTCTCTCTCTCTCTCTCTCTCTCTCTCTCTCTCTCTCTCTCTCTCTCTCTCTCTCTCGTATCGATAGTACTGAGTATTTTTGTTGTTACTCTTTTACTTGTGACAGGCGGGACGGGGCTGAGTGATGTGGCCCGGTAGAGGTCGTGGTGGCCTGGCGGTGGCTCGTGTATGTGTATACCTCTGTTGATAAGACTATACGTGAGTGTAATGCTATACAAATACTGATAAGACTGTATAAGTGGGTATACTACTGGTATGCATTTAAGTGAGTATACTACTGGTATGCATTTAAGTGAGTATACTACTGCTGGTACTAATTATTAATTACAATATTGTATAAGCGTATAGCTACTTGAAAGACTAATTATGTGTTATAACTTAAAATATTAAGTATCAATATCAAATTACAAACCAAAACGGTTATGCATATATCATATGAATTATATGTTGTCCAGGCTATGTAGGCTTTAGTACGTGACCTCAATGGTGTTATTGTATTTCTCAATATATCACTGACTGTGTATGTGATATTTGTTGTTTTGCGCTGTAGGATATAATCCTTGGCTAAGACCACGTACTTAAACCGTTTAGGTTATTCAGCGCCATGTTTTTCCTGAAATATGATCCGCTAAGTATCTGAAGCATAGTGTTGGCATGGCTGTATGCGTGAGTGTACTTGGGTCCAGTACTTAGCTTACAGACTTTATATACCTTACAGTGTCTACGGGGAGAGTGAGGTTTAGCTCTGTAAGTCCTTCATGCTAGTCTTGTTGTATCTATTGCATTACAGTTTTAACTGTTTTGAAATTCAAATTCTCTGTCGAATCTCGTCTTAAAGTTTGTAGATGAAGGTGGCTTCCGCAACTTCTTTCAGTGCACTTGTTCACCACTCGTACTGGGTAAGACTATTTCCAAGCATTCCGTTGGTTCCTTTGCGTTTTCAGCTTAAACCTGTGTCCTCTTGTCCTACTTTCTCTCAATTTGAAGAGGCTATCCTCATCCACTTTATCTAATCCCCTCAGTATCTTGTGATCATATCTGTGCCCCTCTATATCCTCTAGGGTTGTGAGATTTAGTTCCATTGGCCTATTCTCGTGGGTTGTGAGATTTAGTTCCATTGGCCTATTCTCGTGGGTTGTGAGATTTAGTTCCATTAGCCTATTCTCGTGGGTTGTGAGATTTAGTTCCATTAGCCTATTCTCGTGGGTTGTGAGATTTAGTTCCATTAGCCTATTCTCGTAGCTGTGTTGCAAACCTTGGTACTTTTTTCAGTCTTGGGTTATATGTTTCACAAGGTGTGGATTTTATACCGGTTCTACATATTCCTTTAATGATCTAGCAAATGTTGTGTAGATTGTCTTGAAGAAGTCCTGAGTTAGGCTTCTAAATGACGATTTTATATTAACCAGCGTCCCATATGCTGCGTTACAGCAGCAGCACAAAAAGTGGAACATCGGCAGGTTAGATAGAGTGGCCACACTCGGAGACATATTTTGTGTATCATTTATCCATAAGCACTTAAACGATGGTAATCACCGCCTTTGTATTGTCACGTCATACACGTTGTTCCCTTCGTTACGTGACGAGTGACGTTGGTCTGGTAACGTATTCTCAGTGGCAATCCCAGTGACCCAGATTGCCATGGAAGGTCGGTAACTGTTGACCAGACCAAACACTAGAAGGTGAAGGGACGACGACGTTTCGGTCCGTGTGTGGTCTGGTCAACATTCTTCAGCCACGTTATTTTGACTCATCGCCTGCAGGTCAGTAACTATTATCCAGTGATGATGAATCAAAAGCTCATCGGCACGCATCACTCATTATTCGCCGCTAAAGCAAGATTTATTGCATAGGTGTGTGTATTTAAAGATACCTGATCGCCATGATGGTTCATGTCGCCCAGGCTGGCAGTGTTTAGACTATATTGTATCTTATACAGGCATCTCCAACTATCATTACACTAGTATGACGAGTGCCATATTAGTTCCAAGTGCCATATTAATATTATTAGCACGGCTCTTGGCCATAGTAGAGATACTAGCATGGCACGATTATGATACTAGTGCGGTACTAGTATCACAATATCTCTGAAACAAAAGGTAGACATTATGCAAAGCTTCGCTCCCAAGTGGTTTGACCTCATCTTAATTGGGAAAAGGTGGAATTATCATGGTTATTAGAGCTGCGATTGTGATGGTTGATGTAGCTGTGGCGGGTGCTGATAGTGGGAGAGGCAGGGAACCCCTTGCATGATATCATTTTACTCAGATTAGATAACGAGGTTCTCTTCCTGCTGATTGGGACGTCCCTCTCGTACATCAGGAGAATTGCAAGCGAGCATTTCTCACAATATGTACTATCAGTGAAATATATACAGCCATAATTGTATAGATATACATAATTGTATAGATATAATTGCATAGATATACAGGTGAGAGCAAGACTCACTCTGCTACAGAAATATACATAAACAAGGGCTTGTTTAGCTGGCAGCGACTAAAGTAGCACAAGTGACGTTATTAAATACTAATAATACAAAAATATAAATCAATAAAAGCACTCGCATAATGTCATGTTCATACTATCATCGTAAGCCATAATCATCGTTTCTTATTATTACCATCAATCATCACCGTTTCCGTTATTATCCTCATCAATCGCCGGGATTATTATTATTGATCTTCAGAATATCGTCATCACCATTATATACATAATGTTTATGATCATCGCTATCCTCTTCATCATTATCATCGATCACCTTCATATAATCATAACCAGAGTAAAACAATAATTACCTACGTTGTTGCTAGCACCATCATTACACCTAGTCATTACTAGTCATCACTGATCATCATTATATTCACCATCACCAGAAGCTTCACTCATGCTCATCAGTCAATCACCATCTTCAACAACAGTAGGGGCGTCGTTAGCACGAGCAGGGAACTACGAGTGTAAGCTTCATCATGCATGTTAATCACTCCGGGATAACAGTCTTGGGGATAAACTTGCTTCGTGAAGACGGGAAAGGGAAGAGGGAGGGATGGAGAGGAAGGGAGGTAGGGTGTGGTGGAAGAGGGAGGGAAATTCGTAGGGTATGAAAGGGAAAGGAGAGTAGTACCTGGATACGGGAGACATCTCCCGTCACGCAGGGTGCAGTTGCACCTCCACAGTTCTCCAGTATCAGCTCTCGATACTGGTAATGGCTCCAAAGGGCCACCACTTACGGGCTATTCATGTCCGTGCCACCTCTTGGGTGGCTTAATCTTCATCAATCAATCAATCAGTACCTGGAATAGTGTAATTGATCGAGTGGTAAATGCAATCGTGAACGAACATTGAAAATATATCGAATCATATCTGTTGCTTGCATGGCCTTTTGTCAGGTAGTGAAAGTGATGCCATTGTCAGTAGGAACCAGGAAGTTGCCTTCAAGTTGTTCACTTACGATATCTAAGTTGTCGGGGCGGGGATAAAAGAAGGGGTCGGGAGAAAGGGAAGTTTGACAGCTGATGGTGGCCAGGATCAGCTGATGACCGACTGCCAGGAAACACTGGCTGACTTGTTGCACCGGCTGAAGGACATGCAATGTTGCATGTTTTCTTCAGGTACTGTATACATTCTTCGCAATGTTTAGACTAAGGGCGGATTAGTGAAGAGATGAACAAATCCACAAGGGCCGTGACGAGGATTCGAACCTGCGTCCGGGAGCATCCCAGACACTGCCTTAAACGACTGAGTTACGACATGAGCTTTTGTTCATTTGATGCATCACGTTAGTGTGATTTCTGTGTGTGAGTGAAGAGATGTGTAAGATTAAAATTAAGCGTAAAGTACAGGGCTACATAGGTGAGTACAATAGTACACATGTGAGTTCAGTACAAGGGTACACAGGTTGAGTACAAGGATACACATGTTAGTACAAGGATACACAGGTGAGTACGTGGATTCACCGGTGAATATAAAGAGTAGCGTGTCTTCGGTATTTGGAAGAAGTGTCTCGTTATTTTTGACGGTAAGATTAGTGATCTGGGGAGGTGGGTTGGCAGTAGGCCTAGTGAGCTGGGATGGTGGACCGGAGGGTGTGACGTGGTGTGGGGGGGGGGACTGGAGGGAGTGACCTGGTGTATGGGGGCCGGGGGGGGGAGGGGGAGACTGGCGAGGTCTCAGCTGATCAATATTGGTTAGCATTTGGCTGACCGCAGCATCTTGGCCGTGTTGACAATACCCGAGGGCGCCGGTGCTCATGGCTTGTTGCCTATCTCACTCTTCCATCTGCCTTCCCTCCATCCTCTCCCTTCTTTCCACCATCTCCCCTCTCTCTGCCATATCCTTTCCCTCCACCGTCAACCCATCCCTCCGGCCGAGCGAACAGCACGCTGGGCTTGTGATCCTGTGGTCCTTGGGTTCGATCCCAGGCGCCGGCGAGAAACAATGGGCAGAGTTTCTTTCACCCTATGCCCCTGCTACCTAGCAGTAAAATAGGTACCTGGGTGTTAGTCAGCTGTCACGGACTGCTTCCTGGGGGTGGAGGCCTGGTCGAGGACCAGGCCGCAGGAACACTAAAAAAAAAAGCACCGAAATCATCTCAAGATAACCTCAAGATAACCGTCAACCCATCCCTCTGCCATCAACCCATCCCTCCACAGTATCCCTGGACTATCTCCCATAAAGCAGATCACATTTCAAGTACATAATTGTAGCCGTGCATAATTTATGTACAGAGGAGTAGAGCCGGAGCTGTACCACACTACTGTGCTGGGTCTGAAGGTCTCCAGGTCAACTTTGTTACTTGACATGTTGCTTGTTCCTGTGTTGACGGCTGATTATAATTAATGGTCTGATGACCCTAGTGCCAGTGATGAGTACATAAGGGCCATTTTGCCCGAAACGCTATGCGTATTAGTTTCTTTAGGTATTGTATGTACTAGCTCTAATCTATAAATCCTACATTATGTTTGTAACTGCATCTATGTATGTACTTTTCCTGAATAATTTATTATTATTATTATTATTATTATTATTATTATTATTATTATTATTGATGACTATAATGCTGGCAGTGATAACTGGAGTGAAAGTAGTGACTAGTGTTAGGGATTATACATGAAGTGCCAGCGATGATGACCGTATTATACCAGTGATGACGGATGTAGTGCCGGTGATAATTGCAGTGCCTGCTCTGATAGTGACTAGCGCCGTTGATAACGACTGCAGTGCCCAGCAATGACCATAGTACTGGTAATAATTACTACAGTGATAGTGGAAAATGTGCCGATAGGGGAGATATTGCTGTTGCCAGTGCCACATGTGGGGATACAGCAGCTGGCTACCAGTGCCAGTGGTGGCGACGGTACACCCCGGAGTGGTGGCGATGGTAATGGCGGCTTTAACGCCAGGTGGAAGCTGTTGTGTGGAGTAGGCGGGGCTGTGGCGGCGTGGAGTAGGCGGGGCTGTGGCGGCGTGGAGTAGGTGGGGCTGTGGCGGCGTTGAGTAGGTGGGGCTGTGGCGGCGTGGAGTAGGTGGGGCTGTGGCGGCGTGGAGTAGGCGGGGCTGTGGCGGCGTGGAGTAGGCGGGGCTGTGGCGGCGTGGAGTAGGGGTACTGAGCTCTCTTTCATGAACAGTTCCTACTGCCAAGCGGCAGTAGGAACCAATATATATAATAAGAGGAGGTGGAGGTGCTCTGAGTAAGACTTCAAATGAATAAGGTGACCTCCGACGCCAGCTTATTCATCAACCCCCTCCTTCCCAGACACACACACTCGCTAAATTAGAGCAAATACAGAGGCGTAAGCACAAAAACTCTATTTCTAACACTTAAATACATACATACACATCCAGGGTCGTCGAGGGAAAAGATCTTGAAGTAGACATAACATCCATTCTACTGAGGCACACATCAATAGAATCATCAGCAGCATATGCCATGTTGGTGAACATTAGGATAGCTTTCAGAAACCTATATAAGGATACGTCCAAAACGCTTTATACACTCTTCATCGGAACTGTGCTTCAAAAAAAGCACAAAACTAAAATTTAGTACAGAAGTGTGCTAAAAGACTGATCCCAGAATTGAAGGGCTTGAGCTACTAGGATAGACTGAGTGAATTAAACTTAACAGCACTGGATGAAGGAAGAGGGGACATGATCCAGTCATATAAAATGCTTACGGCTATCGATAAAATAAGATACAATCTTTAGGTTAAGCAGTAGCGTAACGGGGGTACACGTACAGAAGCTAGACATATGAACCACAAGGACGTGAGGAAGTACATCTTCAGTGTAAAGGTAGCAAACTAGGGGAACGAACTGGAAGGGTAAATAGTATTAACTTGCTTCATCAATAGTTTTAAAAGCAGATATGGCAAGAAACAGCGGCCGGGTGTCAATGGATTTAACGACCAAGGACTAGACTATACTGTTTCATATCCACACCAGGAGGATAATATAACTGAATTACCAGCTATTGATGTTACGCACAACTTTACATTTTCTTTGTAATTACTGGCAGTAAATAACAAAAGTAAACTACAATTTAAATTTTTTAAATTTTGCCCCAAGGGGCGAGTTTATTGGGCAGCGCCACTCATCTTGTGAGCGGACATACCGCCATAGCAGCATGTACAACACTCCCCAATAGGAAGAAAACCCGCTGGGTTGTTCATCCTGTCACTTGTACCCAGACACAGCTGGGACTTGCTTAACTGTCTCAAGTGAACAGCTCCTCAAACAAGAAGATTAACATCTATCAACCCTTAAAAGCTTACGTTATCTTGCGGGTGCAAAATGGGGAAATCTTTTAAGAACAGTATCAATATTTGACTTCTGATCGTCACTGGTGTAACAACTTATCAACAAGTCATTTTGGTACATTTAATAACAGATGAAGTAAGTGTTATCAGTAACACTTACAGTAAGATGAAAGGTGGATGTGACCTTCAGTTCATATTATGGTGTTGCTCCGCCTGTGGGTGAGTGAGTCGACATGCGAGTTAATGTAATGTAAATATTAGCAGAAACTGCTAAGCCAGTGCCAGTATGACTATATACCACGTGTAAGGAGATATGAGGAGAGACTAAGAGCTGACAAAAAAGTATGGAGTGAAGGAACGGAACCCAGCCACTTGGCAAATCGAAGATCGAACGCTGACCCTGTAAGTTGTCAGCCGTCGCTGTACCAACCAGTTTATGAATGGACTACTCTTGAGTTTCAACAACACATTCAATAGCCCATACGGTTAATATCACGAATTTTGAGTACCGTGTGAGAGGTGTCTTTTAAGAGGGCTTAGTGAAGAGTGGTGTTTTGTAGCATTATAAACTTGCAGAGGCAGTTGTTTTGAAAGGACAAATGTTACTGTGTAGGAACAGGTGACGTGTAAGGACACATTAGTAAAGATTGCCTGGTGAGGTAGGAGTGGAGGAAGTGTGCGAGGTTATCTTCTTGAGGTTATCTTGAGATGATTTCGGGGCTTTTAGTGTCCCCGCGGCCCGGTCCACGACCAGGCCTCCACCCCCAGGAAGCAGCCCATGACAGCTGACTAACTCCCAGGTACCTATTTTTACTGCTAGGTAACAGGGGCATAGGGTGAAAGAAACTCTGCCCATTGTTTCTCGCCGGTGCCTGGGATCGAACCCAGGACTACAGGATCACAAATCCAGCGTGCTGTCCGCTCGGCCGACCGGCTGACCGAGTGCGTCATTACTGCCACAGTAACAAAGCAACGACATAATCACCATCCACAGTATCATCATCATTATCACCATCACTACCACCGGCATCATCATTCTCACCATCACTATCTCCAGCATCCTCGTTCTCACCACCTTAACCAATACACACACTCCCCTCTGAATTTGTTTCTTCGGAGTCTCCGAAAAGCTTTATTTTGTCATTATTTTGTGCCAGTCCTCGGGTTCCTAGTACTGGTTGTCCTGGTTCTCAGCGGCCTTATGACTGTGTCCCAGTGTCAGCTGCATCAGGTAAACATGTCCTCCATCCCTAGTGCCTCCCTCAGACGCGGAGAAAAACTATAAATTTAAGCGATGACACGGTGGGTAGTCTGTGTAATGAGCGGCCAGATTGGCTGCGTTGTCTTCTTGGTTGGGGACCACCTGCCATAAAGCTGCGTTAGCTTATGTCCTCCCTGACTTGGTGGTGGTGGCTTGTTCAGTCCTCCCTGGCTGGTGGCGGCTTGTTCAGTCCTCCCTGGCTGTATGGTGGTGGCTTGTTCAGTCCTCCCTGGCTGTATGGTGGCGGCTTGTTCAGTCTTCCCTGACTGTATGGTGGCGGCTTGTTCAGTCCTCCCTGGCTGTATGGTCGCGGCTTGTTCAGTCCTCCCTGGCTGTATGGTCGCGGCTTGTTCAGTTCTCCCTGGCTGTATGGTCGCGGCTTGTTCAGTCCTCCCTGGCTGTATGGTGGCGGCTTGTTCAGTCCTCCCTGGCTGTATGGTGGCGGCTTGTTCAGTCCTCCCTGGCTGTATGGTGGCGGCTTGTTCAGTCCTCCCTGGCTGTATGGTGGCGGCTTGTTCAGTTCTCCCTGGCTGTATGGTGGCGGCTTGTTCAGTTCTCCCTGGCTGTATGGTCGCGGCTTGTTCAGTCTTTCCTGACTTGGTGGTGGCGGCTTGTTCAGTCCTCCCTGGCTGTATGGTGGCGGCTTGTTCAGTCCTCCCTGACTTGGTGGTGGTGGCTTGTTCAGTCTTCCCTGACTGTATGGTGGCGGCTTGTTCAGTCCTCCCTGGCTGTATGGTGGCGGCTTGTTCAGTCTTCCCTGGCTGTATGGTGGCGGCTTGTTCAGTCCTCCCTGGCTGTATGGTGGCGGCTTGTTCAGTCCTCCCTGGCTGTATGGTGGCGGCTTGTTCAGTCCTCCCTGGCTGTATGGTGGCGGCTTGTTCAGTCCTCCCTGGCTGTATGGTGGTGGCTTGTTCAGTCTTCCCTGACTGTATGGTGGCGGCTTGTTCAGTCCTCCCTGGCTGTATGGTCGCGGCTTGTTCAGTCCTCCCTGGCTGTATGGTCGCGGCTTGTGTTGTCCTCGCATGTGAATGAGGGTCCACAATCAGCTAATTACACAATGAGGATGTTGTTGAGGCAAACCACACGCACGAGTCATATGTGTGACTACTCTCTCACCTTAAACCCGCATGAGTTTCACTGCAAGAAATAATCCTTCCTCTCTTAAAGTAAATGAGCACATCTCCTTTAATGTGTAGAATTATAATTAGTGTCCAGTTGCAGCGCAAAGCACTGCTTAACGATTGCGCCAGTTTTAATGAGCAGCCCGCGCTCCTGTGTATTGTGCTCGTGCTGGGCGATTAAACTGGCGAAATATTTCATATACGCAAATCTGAAAGTAATGCCCTTATAAGGCTTATTTTTGTTTTCTTTACAATGCAAAATCACCCGCAATCATCTTGGGTGGGTTGGGCGTATAATCTTAGCCCAATCTCCCACTCTACTTACATCATCTTCTCTGGTCCTTGCCAGATTCAAGTATCTTTGTCTCCTGCTCTTATAACTCGATCATAACGTAATGTTTTGCTCACCAGAGTCTGCCATATATCAATTGCCCCTCCCTAGTACCCACCGCACTACAAAGTCTTGTCTTCCAGTACCCATCTCATACAAGATCTTGCCCCAGTACCCAGTACATATCACAAAAGGTCTAGCCCTATTACCCACTACACAACACACAACATCTGATTCCGTACCCAGTATACAATACACAAGATCTGACCCCGGTACCAAGTACATAACATATATGATGTAACCCCAGTATTACATAACACAATATCTCTAACCTCGGAATTAACAACACAACTCCAATACCTACTAGTCGATGTCTACCTTTTAGTTATTGGAGAACTGAGCGCTCCGACGACTAGGAGGACAGTTGAGTAATT
Source organism: Procambarus clarkii (assembly GCF_040958095.1). Taxonomy (NCBI): domain Eukaryota; kingdom Metazoa; phylum Arthropoda; class Malacostraca; order Decapoda; family Cambaridae; genus Procambarus; species Procambarus clarkii. The sequence goes on along the minus strand of NC_091190.1, from coordinate 14,569,945 downwards.
ATCAGAAGGCGTCATGCTGGGAAGACTATGTAGCACCATTAGTGACTAAGTCAATTTTCTGGTCAAAGGCGAGGAGGGAGGGGAGAGGGGGATTATCAGGGGAAAGCGCCAAACCATTACGACTATATAGCACTTGGAAGGGGTCAGGATAAGGATTTGGGATGGGAAGGGGAAAGGAGTGGTGACCAACCACTTGGACGGTCGGGGATTGAACGCCGACCTGCATGAAGCGAGACCGTCGCTCTACCGTCCAAAGTGGTTGGGCAGAGCCAACTAAGCGTTCCATTTTGTGATGATAAACATGTGGTCTTATTGGGTCACAGCCTTTCCCCTCCGGTTTGACTTTTAACTGATGAGGAGTCGAGATTATTATCCTAGCCCACAGGTTAGAACTGCTTGTTGAATATTTGTACTGTAGACGATGACTCACAATATGATGACCAAACCATACGCTAGAAGATGAGGTGACGACGATAATAGTCCATGACGGACCGAAACGTCGTCGTCGTCGTCTCATCTTGTGGTTTGGTCATCATATTTGTGCTGTTATTGATCTCCTTATGACGCGTGCTGAGTATTTACCAAATAATCAACTCTCCATGACGTACCCTAGTTAGGGCAGTGCCACCCAATACCCATTACACCGCAGTCTTCCTCCCCAATATATACTACATGTACAATGTCTACCCTCTCCTCCCAGTACCCAACACATACACATAAGAATGTATTGTTTACATATACCTACCACACAGCAAATACGTACTCATCAGTATGTACCACACCCATACCATTGCCCTCCAGTACTACTCATACAACCAGGTCTTAGCCCCTAGTCCATACCACACAACAATGTCTTGTCACCCAATAACTGTATCACACACGGCCTTGTCACCCAATAACTGTGTCACCCAAAGTCTTGTCACCCAAATAACTGTGTCACACAAGGTCTTGTCCTGTATGCACAACACTTCATGGGTCTTGCCCTCTCCAGCGGAAGACCACCACCGTTACTACTACCTTGCGTGGAGGAAATTGAAAATAAATTCCCTGTTGCAAACATTTTATTCGTCTATAAAAATAGGTTCACAGCCGTAGTGGCGATAAAAACACGGAACCGCGAGGCAAAATTCTAATATCCAGTAAATATGGAAAATGGAAAGTGATTTTAACGTAACAATGAGGTAATTTGCATAAATGTCTGGTGATGAATGACATGACCAGTTCTGGTAATAGTAGTAGTATAGTAGTAGTAATTGTAGTAGTATTTGGGATTGGGTTAGATGGGTGATGTGGGTATTATATGTGTACTGGGTTTGGGTAGGATTGGTGGTAGGGGAGGAGGAAAGTACTTACCTCTCAGGTGGTCGATAGTGGTAACAGGTGGGGAGGGGGGTGTTGATTTATGAGCAGGTACTAAGAGGGATGTTTGAGTGGGGAGAAAGGGGGCAGTTTAAGAGAGGGACGTGCAGATGGGGAGGTGCTGGATGGTAGTATTGGGGAGTAGGAGATACGGTGGTGGAGAACGTGATAGAAAGTTACTGTGTTGGATGGGCGAGTAATACATACATGAATGAGAGAGTAATACATACATGAATGAGAGAGTAATACATAAATGAATAAATAATGTGAGTGAGAGTACTTTACTACTTTGAATGATGTTTTAGTGCAACTAGTGCTGGGTACTATACTCTCAGACTGGCATAGCTCGGACGGCACAGAGGATTGTCATTGGATATATCACACCATCCAAACATTTCAAAGGAACATTGGAACATATACTGTATGTATACTAAGAAAAACTAGTGTGGGGGAGGGGGGGGGAGGTTACATTCCAAAGTGAAGTTATGGATGCCATTATAAAAACCCGGGAATTAAATTGGCAGTTGGGAAGACCATTAAGCTTGAAGAACTGACGACCAGCAGACAAAGGAAATCCATGAATGGATTTCACGAGACAAAAATACCATCAAGTAGACGGTGCTGTTGTTCTTGAGGAAATATGTGGGTTTAGCAGGGATTTGCTGGATGGAAATGGCTTCATGAATACACAAGAGGCGGTTTATGATCAATGAAGGTGTGAGTATCAAGTGTGCAGAGCGCGCTACACACATTGCCAGTTAGGTCCAGTGGCCGTGTGTTGTGAGGGAATTAGTGGCAGACCACTTGCACAAACTTTGGCGGGACCAAAGAGCCGAAGCTCAACCCCAGCAATCCTAACTAGGTGAATACTTGCAGCCCATTGACACCTGTGTGTGTGGCTTCTATACCTCCCTTCTCCCTCACCTATTTTGTTAATGAACTTAGGTATATGTACCTGCGGTCTCATTAAACTAACTAATGCCTTAAGAGAGTTTGTCAATAGTAAGCTGTGTGATACTGAAATTCTCATTTCGCAGGATGATTTCCTCTTCAGGGACAGGGAGTCTCTTAGTTGGTACTAGCAAACTTTGATTAGAATTTGAAGGCATTATCAAAAACACGAAAATTGATGTATTATTTGGAAAGCTCCATGTATCTCTTACCGACAGATCTATAAACCCAGTTCCTGGTGGAACTTTACACATAGAGTGTTTAAATGTAAAGATTTGTTACTTGCCATCATCTGTCACAGGTAACTTTATCCAATCTGATCCTGGTAATTCCTGTCATAGTGTTGGGGACGTTTTTGTGCAGTCTACACACACGCGCACGCTCGCACACACACACACACACACACACACACACACACACACACACACACACACACACGCACACGCACACGCACACACACACACACACACACATATTCACACACATACACACATGCATTAGGAATTCTTGGTGTTCTTGCATTCTTGGAACGCATTAGGAAGTGATGTGGTGGAGGCAGACTCCATACACAGTTTCAAGTGTAGATATGATAGAGCCCAGAAGGCCCAGGACCTGTACAGCAGTTTATTGACAGTTGAGAGACGGGATCAAAGAGCCAGAGCTCAACCCCCACAAGCATAAATAGGTGAGTACACAATCATTGGGGACCTCGCGGTTGAGTGGACAGCGCTCTGGGGTCGTTGTCCTTAGGGCCCGGGTTTGATTGCCAGAAGAGGCAGAAACAAATGGGCAGAATTTCTTTCATCCCTGGTGCCCCTGTTCACCTAGTAGTAAATAGGTACCTGGTAGTTAGACAGCTGCTACGGGCTGCTTCCTGGGAATGTGTGTGTGTGTAAGAGAAATATATGTAGTAGACATAACAGGGGAAAATAAATTGATTAAAAAGGCGGGGTCCAAGAGCTAATAGCTTGATTCTGCAGATACAAATAGTAAATACATACATATTTATATAAACACAGGCTGCCTGTCCCCGACAAAACGAAAACTGAAAATTAGAAAAAAAACTTAAACACAGTCCATATTCTAATCTTCAGACACCAGGTTTTTTGCCGCGAGTTCCTTGGCACATTATCGTACAGCTACACGTGCGAGGGCGGAGGACGAGCCCTAGGTGGTGGTTCTCTCGACTAATATGTCGCGTTGTGTACGTTATGGCAACCCACGTTACAAGCGCAAGCTGCTACAAAAAGCAACGGCTCATATATCAACCCGTCCTCTTAAAAATAACGTCACTTTTCGCTGGTATGCGCGCTATGGCCAAATTTGGACGCAATTTGAAATGAAATCGACTCACATAAGTGACGTACTGTCCCGTTTTCTGTTTGAGTCGTCCGGCTTACTCGGCAAGCTTAGAAGAGGAAATTTTCCATTAACGTTTTTCATAATGTTTTGAAACTGTATGAGAATTTCATGCCCACCTAACCTATCAGAGGACCCTTAACTTACTGTAGTTGAAAAAAAATCAAAATTTATTTTAATATTTTTTTTAATTTTCAAATTACGTCCATATTCGGCCATACGGGCAAACGGCCAAAAGCGACGTTATTTTTAAGAGAACGGGTTCCATAAATATCTACGCAGGTTAGGTTAGGTTAGGAGTTGACCAGACCACACACTAGAAGGTGAAGGGACGACGACGTTTCGGTCCGTCCTGGACCATTCTCAAGTCAATTGACTTGACTTGAGGTCAAGACAATCGTCAAGACAAGACTTGACATACCTCGATTAGGTTAGGAGGTATGATTGTATAAGTAGTGGGAGCTGGAGAGACCCAAGGTGGGTGGTGAAGGGGGAGGCGTGGGCAGACGTGACCATGTCCTTCATTATCATCCACTCTGGAGATGAACGACAGGCTCAAGAGATCTCCAGGCAGTCTTGTGGGTCGTGAGACCGCGTAATGTTTTGGCGGTGTAGTGGATGTTGAGGATCTTGGCGCTTGATGGACCAGATACTCACGGGAGGTGATCCTGCATGGCATTACTGCTCATTACCATGTTGAGTGCCTCGGCTAATTAATGTGTAAATAAATGAAACTCTTTATTAGACGGTAATTGCTGTTTCCTGCCTATTGGGGGGATGCCGATTGCGACGTTGCCGGATGTGTGACTCTTCTGCCTACTGGATGACCTTGATAGTGTTAACCATGTTCTCTGGTGTCCATGATGGTGACTACCATGGTATCTGGTAGCGTTAATGGTGACTACCATGGTATCTGGTGGCGTTAATGGTGGCTACCATGGTGCCTGGTGGCGTTAATGGTGACTACCATGGTGCCTGGTGCTGTTAATGGTGACTACCATGGTGCCTGGTGCTGTTCATGGTGACTACCATGGTGCCTGGTGGCGTTAATGGTGACTACCATGGTGCCTGGTGGCTAACGACCGTCACGATGATTACCATGTTCTCCAGTGTAATTCGTATCAGCTCAGTGGTAACATTGTGCTTCATTGTAGGAGCAGGAAGCCTGTTTTTGATTTATCGAGGTTCCATTAGTCTATGACTTGCCGTTTCTAGCATACAATTCACAATAGATGGCACCTGTGACACATGCACTGTGAAAGAGGAGCAACGCACCATGGAGGCACATAGCTGTGGCACTACAGTGCTCCTAGTTAACATTGTCATTGAAGGTTATGTGAATGATGTGTCATAAGGTTGTGAATGGTGTGTCATAAGGTTGTGAATGATGTGTCATAAGGTTGTGAATGATGTGTCATAAGGTTGTGAATGATGTGTCATAAGGTTGTGAATGATGTGTCATAAGGTTGTGAATGGTGTGTCATAAGGTTGTGAATGGTGTGTCAAAAGGTTGTGAATGGTGTGTCATAAGGTTGTGAATGGTGTGTCAAAAGGTTGTGAATGGTGTGTCAAAAGGTTGTGAATGATGTGTCATAAGGTTGTGAATGATGTGTCATAAGGTTGTGAATGGTGTGTCATAAGGTTGTGAATGATGTGTCATAAGGTTGTGAATGGTGTGTCATAAGGTTGTGAATGATGTGTCATAAGGTTGTGAATGGTGTGTCATAAGGTTGTGAATGGTGTGTCATAAGGTAATTATCAGAAGCAAGCACTTAAGCCATTACGACTATAGAGGGTCATAGACAACTGTGATAATAACGTGACACTGTATGTACAAATGTGATAAGAGGCTAATGAGATCATATAATTGGGGTGTTGATAGGTGTGGGGGTGGTTGAGTATGGTCGAGCCTGTGCTGACAGGAAGACCTGTATGGTCGAGCCTGTGGTGACAGGAAGACCTGTATTGTCGAGCCTGTGCTGACAGGAAGACCTGTATGGTCGAGCCTGTGCTGACAGGAAGACCTGTATGGTCGAGCCTGTGCTGACAGGAAGACCTGTATGGTCGAGCCTGTGCTGACAGGAAGACCTGTATGGTCGAGCCTGTGCTGACAGGAAGACCTGTATGGTCGAGTCTGTGCTGACAGGAAGACCTGTATGGTCGAGCCTGTGCTGACAGGAAGACCTGTATGGTCGAGCCTGTGCTGACAGGAAGACCTGTATGGTTGAGGCTGTGCTGACAGGAAGACCTGTATGGTCGAGCCTGTGCTGACAGGAAGACCTGTAAGGTCGACTTCTACCTCAATGTCTGGAGTGGAGTTAGTTGTCTCCTGTACACAGTAAACAATGTTGAGGTGTGGAGCTTATGGAAGCACTCGTAATCCGCGAGGTGTCACTTGATACACTCTAGGAGGTGTTGGGGGTGTGAGGATGGGTTAGTGGGAGACGGTGTGTGGGTGGGAATAGGGGAGATAGGGAGGAGGGGGGGGGGTGATAGGTGAGAGATGGTGTGTGAGGCACAAGGCGACCTTCCTCCCTGCTGTGCAACGTCTTTCCTGCTGCACATGTAGTGCGTGCAAGCGTGCAGTTTCCCCTCTACGTTCGTCACTGCAACTCGCTGCCTCGTCACATTGTTTAATTAGTTTATTAAGGACCTCCGCCCATCCTGTGGTTACGTGACACAGGATGATAGTTACCTTTACACAACTTAATAATGATTCACGACTGACCGAAACGTCGTCACGTCCTGTAATTTCAGATATCTGTGTTGGGTGCTTAGTGATGATTGTTTCTAAATTGCGGCATGCGAATAGTTTTGAATGTATTTGGTCAGAACTATATTTTGAACTGCAATTCTGCTTTAATGATCTGTCACTAATTTTGACCACTACATTTCCGGCAGTACCAGAAGGGTGAGGTTGGGAACCAGAGCTGGCAAAATATAGTCTTTGGTAGCCACACAACTGTCAACGTACCTAAAATGATTAATAATATATAAAACGTTTTGTGACAGGAAGAGGGCTTTGTGAATTGATTATTAATTTAGGAGGATATCAACGACGATTATCTGGAAGGCTTTTGTGCAAAGATTGGGTCATGTTTGCCTCAGCAATTTGATTCAGATTAACGTATTAATTCTGTTAACACAGTTAGTGATCCTTAGACTGTTGAGTGCCTTCCTCTAATTAAATGTCTTTGTAGCGCAGGGATATTGCAGGACATTGCAGAATGAACTCTCATGGGTTCATACTGTGGTACTAATCTGGTTTGTCGTTTGTTATATATATATATATATATATATATATATATATATATATATATATATATATATATATATATATATATATATAATGCTCTCGCTGCCTATCAGCAAGCTTCGTCCCATCTTCCTACGTCTTACCCTTCCAATTAGTTCTGCTTGCTTGCTCCCATCTGGTGCCACCCTTTGTACCCAGGGACGCATGGCACCCCATAGACCACCTTGAAGATGGGACCTCCAACAGGGCATCCTGTGACGCCCCGCGATCCCTCGCTAGTTCTCTCCTGTACGCCAGTGTGTGCCCGTGCCCTCTCACTCCTGCTCTGTGTAGGCCCAGCTTGTTATTATTTTAATAAGATTTTTAGCGGGTTATCTGCCTGATAGGACCCGTGACTGCGACGTTTGGTTCGTGGGACGTTTGGTTCGTGATCTTCGTTTCCCAAGCTGCTAGTCGGCGTTGTTTTACTTGTGTCAAGAGCTAAAGATACAAGACCCTGAAAGGCTGATCCAGAGCGTGGCAGCGCACCATCCAACCAACCTGAAGCATTGCAAATTGAGAGTAAATTGACCGGAACTGGAGATCACCAGCCTCCCCTCCCCCTCTGTGCATCACTCTGAGTGTTAACCCCCGCACCTTACCACCCTCCTCCCACCCCCCTCCCGTACCCCAAGCTTCTACCATTCAATCCGCTTACCAATTGTAACGTAAAGGGGTTCATCGAAGCTGAACATCACCTCACAATTTCAATATTTGGCCAAATTGCTGGTGTCCTGTTTGATAAGGCGTTAGTGAGTCGCTACATAGAAGGAAATAATTAGTAATTTTTATCTTGTTAAACCTTGGCAAGAAGTCATTGGGGAAAAAAATCGGTTGAAACGTTTATGAACTTCCCAGAGCATTTAGGGCGAGAACCTCCGAGTCCTTAAATAAGGTTACTTGCGATGGGGTGCGGCAGCTGCAGCGACGGCGGTCTATATGTTAGCTTCTTCATCGGCGTCGTCACCTGCACCGTCGCCGCCGCCTGGTTCCACGACCACACCTTCCGATACAAACGTAAGTCGCTTTACGTGTTAAAACTACGTGTTACTTCATCTTGCAGGCTGTGGCACTGTGGTCAGTAGATATTGGTGATCAATTAGACATTTTCACATCTCTATGTTAAATTTCCGTATTATCGGGGTTATGGCGTGGGCTTGAACTAGTGAACTAGCAGTGAACTTGAACTAGCGGTCATCAGTGCTAGTATGAGTGGTCATCAGTGTTATGGTGCTAGTATGAGCGGTCCACTTGGCATTTAGCGTGAGTGATGTTCAAGTTTTAATTCTCGTTTAGCATTTTATTGAGTCATCTATGCACAGTCGGTGCCTAGTTAATCTTTATTTTGTGTAATTTGATTAACTCCCTTTTATGCATAACACGAATTTGGTTAACCTGGTAAATTATAGAAATGCATGTTTAACATTACTCTCTTGACTACATGATATTCTCAACCAGTTCTCTGGATTTACCACAACGTACAAAACTCTAACCAAACCAGACGTATAGGCGCCCAACCCAACTCTAATCAAACCTACTTTGATATCCCAAACCAGATGTGTATGGAAATCTAAACTATTTGGATATTTTCAAGAAATATCCAAGAAAATTTGGATATTTGCGAGCCGCATCTTTTCTTAAGACTTTGTATTTCGTACGGTGGGGACGGTAGCGACAAAATGAGACGCTTAAAACATTGATTGTAACCATGATATATATATGTGCTTCAGCCTACAGTTTAGACCTATTGTCTTATGTATGACCCTCTGTCCTGTGTGACAGTGAATACCAGCATTATCCTCACTTTAATAACACTATCAAAATCCTCAGATTAGGCAAAATTGTAATTAATTTTGTCAATAAAGATGTTAATAATAATAATAACATTAGTTGAGAGGCCGGGGTTTGTGCGAAGCCGCGTTCGTCACGGTTGGTGTGGGAAGCTCTCGTGTCCTCAGCGTTAGTACCCATTGACTTAATACTTGTTCGTTTTATTACTCAGTAACCGGGAATGTAAGGAGATGTGTGCGGGCAGTACTCGGAAGTGATGCTCTTGTGGAGGAAACTGGTTTTGAGGTTTTAGTGAAAATGCTCGTTTAGAGCGTTGCGAAATAAGGTTAAAGTTATTTAAGAATTCAGTTTGTGAGGCGATAAAGTAAGAGTAGTGATGAGAGCCCAGTTTGTTTGTCCTAACTTCTCAGTGGCTATTAAACACTACAAATGTTTCCATAAATGTGTCTTCGAGATGTCCGAGCAGTGGCCCAGGGTCTAGCTAATTGAAAATGAGTATTTCTCCAGCTTCGTTCATTTCATGTGATGTAAACTTTGTATTCGAACCACCTTTTTGAGATGATAGAGGATATCACTGTGTTATATTTAGACCACAGCTACGAGACGGTCAGTTGGAGCATCAGTGGAGCATTCTTCGTCCCTCAATAACCGCAAAGACAAGAATTCATAAAATCATCATCTTTTTTGTATGGCGTATGTCAATAGTAAGATAAACATTGTCCATTCATAATGCACGGTGCTCTGAGCGTGCATTATGTACCACACTGCCCAACACCTTCAGGCCCTTTCGTGTCATCATACACTCATCAACACTGGTACCGTACATCATCTTTGCTCATGGAGTTCCACTTCGAAGTGGTCCTATCACCTCATACACTGTCTCGAATTTTCTGACCATTCAGTGTAACCCATACTAACCACCGTCCTGTGATATAATGTGAGCCCCATATCCACCATCCTGTGATATGTGTGTGTGCCCTATACCCACAGCCTTGCATTTGTTGTGTACCCAGTACCCATTGTCTACTGTCTCCTCTGCCTCATACCCAGTTCCCACAATTCATATAATGTCGTCAGGAAGCCCTGTCTAGCAGTCACATTTCCCAGCTCGTCCTAAATGTACGTAGATTATTACATGTTGACAAGCATCCAGGTGAGGGCGCTGGCCCTTGTCCCCCACATCCTGCCTCCGCAGGCACCAGCTGCCGCCTCCCAGTTTTTCAATTAAAAGTTACTGGCGCGGACTAGCGATGGCTGCCACCTCGCGGTGTTGTGAATGTTGATCACCAAACTGTACTTAGGACCGGACCCCAGGTCACACTCCCAGGTTGTAGTGTAGGCTACACTACAGGTTGTAGTGCAGGCCACACTACAGGTTGTAGTGCAGGCCACACTACAGGTTGTAGTGCAGGCCACACTACAGGTTGTAGTGCAGGCCACACTACAGGTTGTAGTGCAGGCCACACTACAGGTTGTAGTGCAGGCTACACCCCAGGTTGTAGTGCAGGCCACACCCCAGGTCGTAGCAAATATGGTGGTGTGCTTCAGGGTGTAAGTGAATGGCCAGAGGTAAATATCGCCACGCGATATCCAGCTTGTATTCTCGAGCGTTCACAACGTCACAAAAATGATGTACTAAATTGCCCGAACCTAACCTAACCTAACCCAGGACCCAGGAATAGAAAACGTGGCAGCCGGTCAATTTTGCGAGCCGTTATGATTTACAGTACATCATCTATTGGCCGTTGGGGACGGCAAAATACGATGTTCTATTCGAGAGGACAGGGTTGCCATATCACCCGGCCGCGTTGCCGCTAACCCGTCATTTATCTATACATATCGACGAATATTAATGTTAGGCTTGTTGTAACGCGAGATGTCAAAAGCAACGAGGTGGGTCATTGAGCTCATAGTTGTATCACATATTTCACCTAAAGTGTAGCATGAGATAGCAATCAGTGCATGCTGACGGGTAGTTGACAGTTGGGAGAGAGATAGTTATGATTGATGTGTGTCGTGGTGTCTTACCATAAGACGAATGACTTGGTTATCTGTTTTATCACTTTATCGGACTTTTGAATATAAATAGCGGAAGGGTGAGTGTGTAGCGGCGAGTCCTGACGAAAGTTTGTACCCTGTGATTGGTGTTTACTAGCTTACACCCTATTGTTTAGTAGCTTACACCCTATATATGACGGTTTAGCAGCTTACACCCCATACATGACGGTTTAGCAGCTTACACCCCATACATGACGTTTTAGCAGCTTACACCCCATACATGACGGTTTAGCAGCTTACACCCCATACATGACGGTTTAGCAGCTTACACCCCATACATGACGGTTTAGCAGCTTACACCCCATACATGACGGTTTAAACACCCCATATTTAAACATACGTCATAACAAGTGTCAAGATTCGACCAACGATTGACATCACCATTTGCACAACTTTATTTTCCTCACATATCTTACCAACAATGTAGCCATATAATTTATATAATCCTGGTCCTATATATATATATATATATATATATATATATATATATATATATATATATATATATATATATATACATATATTACAAAGACATTTTATATAAAAAGCTTAAACAAACCCAGAACCCCAATTCGACCGCGGATCAGGATATTGGCAGTCCACCGAATGGTTCCGGTGGACTTGGGGTTTAAATTTCACCAATACCAATGCCATACCTGTAAACTAAATAACCTAAATATTTTTCGTGACCCAAGTACAATATATTACGAAATGTCGTGTCTAATATATCATCCATAAGAGTACACAGAGTTTAATACAAGTTATTAAGTATATTGCCTATGAACCGCGGAAGGGTACAGTCCTTCACTATAGCTTCCTGACCAACTGTACTTTAATACTGAACAAAGTTAGACTAAAGAATATTTACCGTAAAGCGAGGAATAATGTGTGTGTGTTACTCACCTAATTATGCTTGCGAGGGTTGAGCTTTGGCTCTTTGGTCCCGCCTCTCAACCTCTTTGGTCCTGCGTGTGTGTGTGTGAAGAGGATTCACTATGATATCAGCGGTAAGCATACCACAAACATCCCGAAGCATGTCTAGTGTTCCCTTGGCGTGTTTGTGCATTGTTGTTCATGGTCCTCAGTAGCGTTGAATAACCCGCAGGTGACACTGTCTGGGTATAAATCTCGCAATCCGTCCACAAGTCATGCTCGGCCAGGCTCTGGCCATCCACAAAGGTGCTTTCGTCACTTTTTGTCGTGGTTGTAGTGCAGGCCACACCCCAGGTTGTAGTGCAGGCCACACCCCAGGTTGTAGTGCAGGCTACACCCCAGGTTGTAGTGCAGGCTACACCCCAGGTTGTAGTGCAGGCCACACCCCAGGTTGTAGTGCAGGCCACACCCCAGGTTGTAGTGCAGGCTACACCCCAGGTTGTAGTGCAGGCTACACCCCAGGTTGTAGTGCAGGCCACACCCCAGGTTGTAGTGCAGGCCACACCCCAGGTTGTAGTGCAGGCCACACCCCAGGTTGTAGTGCAGGCCACACCCCAGGTTGTAGTGCAGGCCACACCCCAGGTTGTAGTGCAGGCCACACCCCAGGTTGTAGTGCAGGCCACACCCCAGGTTGTAGTGCAGGCCACACCCCAGGTTGTAGTGCAGGCCACACCCCAGGTTGTAGTGCAGGCCACACCCCAGGTTGTGGTGCAGGCCACACCCCAGGTTGTAGTGCAGGCCACATCCCAGGTTGTAGTGCAGGCCACACCCCAGGTTGTAGTGCAGGCCACACCCCAGGTTGTGGTGCAGGCCACACCCCTAGTTGTGGTGCAGGTTGTGTAATATAAACTTTTTCCTCAAATATAAATTTATATAATACACTAGTTTTGCGTATAATTAGGTCTTGAGTTAGGTTAGATAAGATGTTTTGGGTTTGTTGGAAATTATTTCAACCCGTCCTCGACTCAAGTCCATTACACCCAGCGGTCAACCCCACAGACACATTCATAAATTTTAACATGCTGTTCATTCAAAACGGGAATTTTCTCAAGTATAAATTAATATTATAATATATTGGCATATTGTGTATATATAGGCATAGGATAGGTTAGGTTAGGTGTTTAGGTTCTGTTGACGATTATTTGTATTTGTAGTACGTGGGTGAAGCATTTATAGCGTTGTGATTCGAACACAATTCGTCAGTGAAGCACTTGTTCCGGATATGTTCGAACGTCAGCAGTTGTGAGTCGTGTGTAAACTGCTTTTCATTCATAAACAGGGGGTTTGGTGGGTGGATGGAATCACTTTTGGATCTTTGTTTAGAGGACGGGTTGTTTACAGAGGTGTGACTCGAACAAAGGACGTGAGCGAAACACTGTCTGAGAAATGTTCGAACGTCGTCAGTTGTGAGTTGTAAGTAAACCAGGTTTCATTTATAAGCAAGGGGTTTTGCGGTTGGATTAACGAGCATTTGGCCATTGTTGATGAGGACGGGTTGTGTTGTCAGTACGATTATAGTCGAAAACTTGCAGCATTCACATCCACCCGGTAACTGAAGGCACTTGCTACATGAACCTAACTAAATCATCTAACCTATCCCTACTTAGGCCTAATAATACATAAGCACACCATATAATAATTGTAAAATGTGAGAAAATACCGGGCTTATTACACCACGTGGATAATTCATTGTCAGTTATTATATGTATCAGGCGAAACTAATGAAGTCCTCCGATCATTAGCATTTGTACTCTTCTCTCTGATTGGTGGATGGATTGGCGAATCCATAACAAGCATGTAGACAGTCTTCATATTTATTATCATATATTAGAATCTTCTTTACAAAATTTTTTTCCTAAACTATAAAACCAAGGTGTGACGATGTTCTGAGTCATAAGATGAACTTAAAGGCGGGGTCCAAGAGCTAAAGCTCGATTCTGCAGGCATAAATAGGTGAGTAGAGAGAGTGGCTGTCTCACCACATGATCCTCGTCCTCTTCTTGTGTACTACTAACCTAGTTACGTTTGCGGGGGATGAGTCACGGCTCTTGGGTCCCGCCTCTTAATCCTTAATCGACTGGTCAAATGCTTAAGAATATACATTTCATACTTCAGGGTATTATTGCTGTTGGTTTCCGACCAGAAGTCCACTTTGGTATTAATAGGACAAATGTAATTCATGTTAAATAAATGACCATTAAGCATGTATTAATATACAAAATAATTGTAAATTTATAATATCAATAATTAATAACGTTTTGCCGACAAGGTATTAAATGTTATGTTTGATTTTCAGTTTTTAAATAATATATTTGTGCATGGTGAATTATTTATGCCTCGGGGCAATTCATGAAACATTACGATGCGTGTTTATGCATATATATATATATATATATATATATATATATATATATATATATATATATATTAGTATATTTTGGTAGCAGTCTTTCCTGTAGACATATATTATTAATTATGACCGAAAAAGTAAGATTAATAATTCTAACACGAATTTTCTCAATCTTTCGTACATTTCTTTTCACTGTTGGAGGTAATTCAAAAATCAATTCTCCAAAATTCTCCAAAAATAAAAATGAATTTTGGAGAATTGATTTTTGAATTACCTCCAACAGTGAAAAGAAATGTACGAAAGATTGAGAAAATTCGTGTTAGAATTATTAATCTTACTTTTTCGGTCATATTTAATAATATATATATATATATATATATATATATATATATATATATATATATATATATATATATATATATATATATATATATATATATATATATATATATACACACACGCACACACTTCAGCGGGGTAAAAATTATATGTGCCAAACGTTCGGAATACTAACTCCATTAGTGCTAAAATACTGTAAAATTAAGAAAGCCAAAAGGGGGGGGGGGGAAGGGTAGGAGAAAATACCATAAACCTGTATTACTTGCATCTGCGGTATCCCCAAGAATGGTTTTTTGTTTTTTCTCCGATGCTATGGGTCCCAATTGCAACTAGAGGTGGTAGTGTTTCAAGTAGTAATGCAGATATCTTATCTTCTCATTAAATTTGTATGAAGGGCCGTGATGATCATTCATCATTCTTCTCGCCTCTCGCTGTGCTCCACCCACTACTGATACCCCCAGCCACTCGGCGTCTCTAAAACCTGATAACAACACACAGGTGGTGGATATATCCAGCCTTGAGGGGGAAGGGATGATGAGCCAACCTGTCCTCTTATTTAGGGCGGGTTGGGATCAGGATCAGCGTCCCAGAGCCATATGCTCAACTGTGACTCCATCGCGGACACCTCTCCTGCGTTGTCCAGTGTGCAGGAATGGCGTCCAGATGGAGAATATTTTCTCGGTGGTGCATAAATCACAACGAAGGAAGTTACTTAGGGGATTATCTGGTAAAATGTCGGTGGGAAGCGGCGAGCGGCCAGAGGAAGGAATATTAAAGGTGCGCCCCGTGTTACACCGCAACCACATGATGATGCTGCTGCTGCCTTGCCTCGCTGCACGAGTCACCTGACTGTTGTGGGGGGACCTCTGTATTGTTAGCTGGCTTCTGTATTGTTGGCTCACTTGTGTATTGTTTGGCGACATACATGTATCCATTATCATTAATTACCACAGCTTCCATTTTCGTGAGGTGGGGAGTCATCAGCTCGAAGAAGAAAGGTGAATAATATAATGAAATAAATTATAGATATTAAAAGAAATACCTCTCGTCCATTATACCTGTCCCACCTTAGCGTTTATGTCATAGCATCACGAAGCTCCACCACACTCACCAACAGCACCCGCTGCCTCATACGACCAAGTGGTGAGAGGACATGAGTCAGGCAGTGACCACCCCCTCCCCCTCCCTCCACTCATCCCACATCTGGTGCTGTGAATGAAGATCGTAATAATATAAACTCCTTACAATGTACATTTCTTGTGAAGGTGTGTGTGTGTGGACAAAGTGGCAGCTACTGCTATTATTCGTAATGATAGAGCTCATTATAACTTGCTCTCGCCAAAAAGAGACAGTCCTCGTCAGATGCTGCTCACACAAGAAAGCTAATTTTGTTTAAATACAACTGTGAGTGATACGAATACTTACCAGCTGTTGCCGTGGCTGGGGAAATGTGAGATGTGTCAACGGATGTGGGTATTTTGGATGTGCAACTGTTGAAGACCAGAACCGCTGTACTTCTTCACACAAAGGGACTCCAGGGGTCTAAACAGCGGTTCAGATCACCTAAATGAGCGGCTAAAACATTAGAATAGAGTTGTGTCAAGAGAGACGGACAGCAGCTAGGAGTTACCACACGAGGCTGTATATATGCTGGTGCACGATGACTACTGGTGGGTCGTCTCTCTCACACATTGTTCTGTTGTGAGGCCCATCCTGCCTAGTAGGTGCCCCGAGGTGCCTCTTCTGCCTGGGGTAGTTGGACTACCCTTTGAATATATACACACATGTATATATATATATATATATATACTTTTTCCCGTGTAGATAGTGATATGCATGTGAGCTTGCGGTAGCAACACTGGCCACGCCACCCGCAGGACGTGCATCTCTGGTTGGGTCGGGGCAACTTGGTCATTAGGACATTGAAGTTAACAATTGCCCAGTACTGTTCTGCACCTCCCGCTCCGCTCCCTTATAGCAGTGTCCTTCCTTCAGTCTCCTTACATCCTTCCTTCACTCCTCCCAGCCTCTATACCACTGCCCACCCAGTGCTTAGAGTCTATACACCGCCACTCTCCCAGTACTCCCTCCACCCATTATTCCCTCCAGCCAATACTCCCCCACCCAGTACTCCCAACAACCAGTACTCCCCCATCCAGTACTCCCCCACCCAGTACTTCCCCACCCAGTACTCCTCCGCCCAGTACTCCCCCACCCAGACCTCTGCTCCAGCACCCGCTCCTTATCCCAGGCTGCGTTTCCTAGTCACGTCCCGAGTCCTGTGTCACTCCTCGCTTACTCGCATACACACACACACCTGTTGTCCTCCGTCCTGCTGCCCATCCACCCACTCACTACTGGTCACTGCCCACTTACTCGTCCTCCCACCGTCACACCCACCCACAATTCAACTATTACATGGGTGACAACCACCTTATCACCCACTACCTGATTCATTGATGAAGATTAAGCCACCCAAGAGGTGGCACGGGCATGAATATCCCTTAAGTGACTCACCACCTCACCACGCACTATCTCTAGCTACGGCTACAGAATATCAAGCTTGTGATTAGTCATATTTTGCAAAGGTGAAGTTGACTGGTCAGATGGTCGACATCTTGAGATAAGTTATGGTATTTGAAATAAACTATTGGACATGAATCCTAATACATACGGAGGTTATATATATATATATATATATATATATATATATATATATATATATATATATATATATATATATATATATATATATATATATATATATATATATATATATATATGAAGAGACACACATCTCTGGGTCATCCGGAGGGTTGGCGTGGTAGCTACCCACAAACCCACCCGGGTTGTTTAGTTAAAAAACCAACTTGGCTATTACTTTTTAAATTTAAACGTTCGTTTTTTAAACTAGTGATTAAATAAACAAAAACCCATCCTGCTCTATCTCGGAGAGGTTGGGTTTTAACAAAAATTCGGGTTTCTTAGCAACTCATCCAAAACAGTGAGCAGGCTTTTTGACCTTACTTCTGCTACACTTTGGTTTGGCTAAAAAATACCTCTTTGCTGAAGTACATTTGCCCAAATTGTTGCTATCAACAAGACTACTCCCATACGTTAGGTCACTATGTAGTTTAGTGTGGACAAATCCAAGAGATTAGAGATAAATCTATCGCCAGTTTTCAAGAAATGTCCTTGTCCCCCCATGTTACTTAAATTCATAGTAAATCATTACAGGTTTGTCTAATGTAGTTGGTGTACATAGTGTCCGTTAGCTTGCGCTGCCTGCAAGTGTCTTTATATATTGTCTCATGACCATGTACACAAACTTTAGCGACAATGCTGTAATTAGATCACAACTCGTGTAACTTTATCACAAATTAAAGCTAGCTAGTTTGCCTCAAATTCTATGTGCTTGCCCTGCAGAACATTGTGTTACAGGGGCCAGATTCACGAAAGCACTTACGCAAGCACTTACGAACCTGTACATCTTTTCTCAATCTTTCGCGGCTTTGTTTCCAATTATTAAACAGTTAATGAGCTCCGAAACGCCAGGAGGCTGTTTATAACAATAACAACAGTTGAAAGGGAAGTTTTCATGCTTGTAAACTGTTTAATAAATGTAACCAAAGCCGCCAAAGATTGAGGAAAAATGTACACGTTCGTAAGTGCTTGCGTAAGTGCTTTCGTGAATCTGGCCCCAGGTCCTGAACCCATTGTGTGACACTAATCTGTTTATTAAGCTAAAGTGTCAACAAAACTGTCAAGAGACTGTTGATGTACATGTTAATAAACTCTGTAACGAGTATATTAATGTAACTAGCTTCGCTAACCAAATATTGTGTCCAGTCCCTGAACCCATTATGTGTCACTCCATGAGTCCATTATGTGCCTCACTCCATGAGCCCATTATGGCTCATTTCCTGAGCCCATTATGCTTCTGCAACTGGCCCATTATATGCCTCAGTAGCATGTTCACTCCTGCTCACAGGATGGGGTGTGAGGTGTATAATAAATGAGCAAAATTAAAATGCACTGTTCAAGCATCCAGAAGCTGCCGTCACGTAATATTGAAGCCATTAATGGTGTGCTGTTATAAGGGATCCAGGCGTATGCACCTAACTTGCTGAAACTGTGACATTTGAGATCGAGAACCTCCACATAACTGCAGAACTCACTCTGTAATAGGTAGATTGTTTCAGAGATTGAGTATTCTCTTGTATTTGTATGAGACATACAAAATACAGAATATACACAGTGATCATTAAGAGTTGATGCCTCTCAGTGGTCAGTGTGGCAAAGGTCTCGTTGCCAGTTGGAGTCTATTTCCATCTAATATCAGATTTATTAGCTGTTCCAAAGTAGCGATTTGTGACTATTTGTAAGGTTCACTTTTAATATTTATTACCCGTCTAATTTCAATTGAATTATGAATACATTTATCTGTGTGAGATCTCATACACCGTTCACTCAACTCCACTAACTCATCTATTATACTCATTTGCTTAAGTTTTTGGTAAATATATCTGTTTGGTGCAAGTTATTAATAATCAGAAGGTAATTTGCAGCCAAGCTTCATTTCTATCACATCCCGCCTATACAGTTATGATTAATCCCACGGTCTAGAGGGTCCTCTTCTCTTGCTCGTTTGTACATATATATGCTTAGAGGTTCTTCTCTTATTCGTTCAGACATTGATATGTTCTAGAGGATCCTCTACTCCTCTAGCTTCCTCTAATATATATATATATATATATATATATATATATATATATATATATATATATATATATATATATATATATATATATATATATATATATATATGCTCGAGAGGTTTTGTTTCAGTCACGGCTACAGGGCTTCTTACTACTTCAGAAGGAATTCTGAACAAATTATTACGACTCTGCCGAGTCTCAGAAGTGCCTCGATATTAAATTTCTTATTGAAGCGTTTTCGCTTGGAAAGACGCGTGTCTAATTAAAAACATGTAAAATAGAAATGCATTAAAATTTTACCTAATTGTGAAAAGTTGAATTCCTTCAATTTTGAGTGTTAAAATCTTATATTAAAATTTGTGAATAAAAGTTGAATGATTGGATAGGAGTAGGCCTATTGCTGATCGTCCCATATATGAGATGCTGAATTGTTTACGAACTTTAATAAACGCCATTGACCTTGCCTTAGCCTTTGCTCTCTTACGCAGTTGCGTTTGGGCTTTGTTACGCATTTCGATTAGCTTGATTAATAGGAACATTAAATAACGTTTGCATTTATTCGTACCGACAGGCAGTTCCCGCCTCCACATTAATATTTGCTCGCGGCGAGATTAGTGCTATTGTCTGTTGCCTCGTGAATTATTTGGTTGGTCCCTTTATCTACTTTTTATCAGTACCCCTTTATCCACAGTTCTTTATAACTACCCCCCCCTCTTTATCCACATTTCTTTATCCACATTTCTTTATCACTAGCCCTTCTATCCACGTTTCATTATCACTACCCGTTTATCCTCAGTTCTTTTTCACTATCTCTTTATCCCTCATTTCTTTTTCAATGCCCATACATCACTATACCATAATCTACACTTCTTTATCCTTATCCTAACTATACAAGAAACAACAACAAGACGTTCTAATCCACCAAATGAAGCAGTATAGGTAAAAGCTTCCATAAAATTATTTAAAATACTTTCCTCATAACTAATATTTCTCTTCAGCTTTCCCGAGGTGCAGCAGAATTTGAATGGCAGAATTGTTTATTTATGATTAAAATCAAAATAATATAAGGATTTGGTTATTAACAAAAATCTTACTAGGTGCTACAATACTGTGGTAGGGAAGGGAATGTAATTTTCAGGGCAAAGCGCCAAGCCATTACGACTATATAGCACTTAGAAGGGGTCAGGATAAGGTTTTGGGATGGGGCGAGGGGATGGAATGGTGCCCAACCACTTGGACAGTCGGGGATTGAACGCCGACCTGCATGAAGCCAGACCGTCGCTCTAGCGTCCAGCCCAAGTGGTTGGACACTTGGGCTGGGCAGTTGCTTGTAATGCGGGCTCTTATAGTACTGTGATTCATGTCTAATTATGTGCAGTTCGAAACGCTACCCAAAAATCTGAAAATATAGGAATTGGCGACGTTTCAGTCCATTATCAAGTTGTGTATTCAGACCATTATCAAGTTGTGTGATGACTTAATTACACTATTTAGTAATGGGTCAGGACGGACCGAAACGTCGTTAAATATTTTATTTTAACATTTGTATGTTGGGTATCTAATTTTCAGGCGCGTTATTGTGACTTATTGTCTGCGAGTGCAATTCAAGCTTCATTGAATTGCACTCGCAGTAACATGTGTAATATGAATATGTGTAATTTTATGTATTCCCAGATGCCTCAGGATTTTTTTCGCTGACGCTTATTTACGTACCAACCCAGTTTTTAGAGTAATTAGTGTGGGAAATACAACTTTTCTCTCCCGTTTGGAAACGAAACGTGGCATGGGATATCCTAAGACTTAATTACGAACCTTGCTCTGACCCGAGATCTCTATCACTGCTGCCTTATTCACTCTTGTGTTGATGATATTCTCATAATGCTCCCAGAGTCTGCCAGTGCAGACTGCCCATCACATGCTTCTGTATGACTAACCATCCTGTGTGATGGGGATTTCTTAGCATTACCTAGTTAGCTTTTTTGACACACTGTACTCCACTTCATATAGTCTAGGGTAGCTGCACTAATGCAGATGTACCTCATGTATTAATAAAAAAAAAAACCCGAGATCTCCCAATGCTGAGCACTCGAGGTGCACACAAACTCTCTTGACAGGAACTGGGTCATGACCTCAAGCAATACATTACTGAATGCCCAGTAATTAGACCCCAGTTCAAATCCTGCTTGTAACCTTCATTTTATATATTTATATCAAATATAAATTACCCAGATTAATGTGTGTAAGTGTTTATATATCTGCAAGTTGGAAGAGTGGTGACTAATTGTGTTTGTCTTGTTACAGGTATGTACTGTAGTGGAGGCTGATGGGCCGACACGAGGCTGGTGAGCCTACATGAAGCGCTATCACCACATACTCATCCCGTGAGTTATGATCAATGGTGATTTTACTGAGCAAACACAGCACGACCCACCATTACCTGCCAACAGCCTAATGACCTTGTTTGTCACGGTTAGCTCCACCAACACATTCCCTCGCTCTTACCGGAGGAGAGGAGGAAAGGATACCAGTTGTACTGAAGGCGGATTGGCAGGTAAGTGAGAGTTGGTGGGGATAGATGGAGGGAAGGGTGACAGACGAACATGAGAACATAAACAGACTCGCACAAAAACACATTCAAACCGCAGTAAGGAAGCATTAATATAACTGTACTCTTTCGTTAAACCCGTTCTAGGGTATGGCGCCCTGTTGTGGATCCCCCACTTCAAAATGCACATGAACTTGAAATGGTGGGGTTATAGAGGTTTGCAACGAGGTATGTCCCAGAATTACATGGGATGGGGTACTAAGAAGGCCGAGAAAGGTTGAACCTGACGATGCTAGAATAGAGAAGAGAGAAAAGACATGATAACCATATAAAATACTTTGGGGAATTTCCACAGAGTGGAAAATGATTAAATGATCAATTGTATTAAAATAGAACTAGAAAACATGGGTGGAGGACATGTCTGAAGTAGAAGAAATACAGAGAACGTATACTGCATGCATAGACACAGTTAAACCTAAATTACTGGGACTGTACAGACTTCAAAATTTGCTCTTTAGAAATAAGAAGAAAAAGATATCAAATAATATATTCATTGGGGACACTAGAAGGTCAGGTCCCAAATATGCACATTAAATATAAACTCACTGGAGCGAAATATATAGAAAGCAATGCAGAACAGACTCAGTAAAGAGTAGCAAGAAGTGCTGCCATGGGCACAGTCAAAGAGCATCCTGAAAATCAAGAGGCCCACGGCTCTTCAACTTTCTTCCACCAATTATATGAAAATAGATGGTGTACCCAGGGGATCCCAGGTTTCGCTTGCGCTCTGCTCTCTCTCTTCTCTACCAATGTCCCCTCTCCATCTCCTTTTCCCCTACTCACCAATCTTCACCCTTTCCTCTTCCCCTCTTTCCTTTCTCTCTCTCTCTCTCTCTCTCTCTCTCTCTCTCTCTCTCTCTCTCTCTCTCTCTCTCTCTCTCTCTCTCTCTCTCTCTCTCTCTCTCTCTCTCTTTCTCTCTTTCTTTCTCTCTCTATCTATCTCTCTCATATGTGTAAGATGTATGAGGCTAGCCCTACGCGTCTGGCCTCCTGCTTCAGTCATAGATATTCTCCTTAATAGATATAGACAGAGTTGTGTTTGCAAGAGGCAATTGAGTAAGTTCCTTTAGGAAATGCCGGATTAGGGGGGATTGAGTCTGGGCCGCTTCAAGCAACAACCTTACTGACTTGCTAACACCAAACAAATCTGGCCCCCGGCCGAACTTGGAGAGTAGAGGTACTCTTGAAACCGGTTGCAGGTAAACTACAAGCACATAAAAAAACAAAAATATATAACCTAAATGCATATATAAAAACAAATGTTGCGCATTTTCCGAAGCATATTACTGCATTGAGGATTAAAAATATTTTTTATGAAATGGCTATTTGGTGCAAGAGAAATGTGACCACTTTTCACTTGGTAAACTGGTAGGGATTGTATATAAAAAACAATTTATTGCTAGTTTTTTTCCTAAAGGGGAGCATATACTTGCATTAACGTGATGGTGGTGTCGCCTCCTGACATTAACAGCGAGAGACCTGTTGTTCATGTGTGGGTTGACCACCACTGGAAGGTCACCCTTGTCACACTACGTCACCTGGTACTGTGGTGTCATCTACACAAGACCCTTGTCTCACTACGTCACCTGGTACTGTGTTATCATCTACCCAAGACCCTTGTCACACTACGTCACCTGGTACTGTGGTGTCATCTACACAAGACCCTTGTCTCAACTACATCACTTAGTACTGTGATATCATCTACCCAAGACCCTTGTCACACTACATCACTTAGTACTGTGATATCCAGATATAGCTGCGTCAACAATATAATTTATTACTAACTATAATATATCCACTAGTTATAGTTAACTTACATTGAACTATAGTGTGATATACAATCTTTCTGAAATTTTATAATGTATGCCTCAATTTACAATAACATATAATTTACAGTATGCCTCAATTTACAGTAACATACAATTTACAGTATGCCTCAATTTACAGTATGCCTCAATTTACAGTAACATACAATTTACAGTATGCCTCAATTTACAGTATGCCTCAATTTTTGGTTAACATTTTCCAGAACCGCTGTGCGTGTTAATGGCGTTGCAAGAATGTAATATGCATTCCAACATCGTCATATGACTCAATGTTCCTTTCTTGCGAGCATTTTTAAATAGATAATCCCGAGGTCCAAATATTAAAGTCTTAATATAACCAGTGGTCTGTACGAGCGGCAGTTGTGCAGGGCCCAGAGTGCCTTTGATTAGGTCATTTAATACCATTAAGAGAAGCTTAGGCAACTTACGTTGTCTAAAGTGGAAATGTGAATGGTGCGCCACATTGTGTTCCCCGCTCAAGAAATAACTGAAGCAAACTTAATGGTCGGGAATTTCTGGGCCAGCCTAGAAGGCAAGATGAAGAAGGGGCAGAGACCGAGGACAGGCTGAAGACATCTTGGTCAAACTAAACAGCTCAAAGCAAACATTTGCGTTCATTTGTTTGCCCGTGAGCCTGTGCTTGAGTATATATATATATATATATATATATATATATATATATATATATATATATATATATATATATATATATATATATATATATATATATATATGACAGTGTCAGACCACGGATGAAAATTGAAACAGGAATTTCCTTAAGTACTTTCGTATATTAATACATCTTCTGAAGATGTATTAATATACGAAAGTACTTAAGGAAATTCTTGTTTCAATTTTCCTCCGTGGTCTGACACTGTCACATTTTTAATCACGTGTATATTTTCGTGATACACACACACACACACATATATTATATATTATCTATGGAACACCCTCCAAGAGGTCTAGCAGGAAGTCTTAACAGAACACAAAGGGAACAGGAGCTTGCTTAATTAACGAGTTACATAATGGCTTGGTCTTTGATAAACGAGATCCACAGGCTAGAACCGACGAAACAGGTTCAACAGAGCCATTGATTCTCAAGAATTTGTGCAACACAACGTACTTATCGTTCTAAAAGTAACTGAACTGAGCAACTTAAGAGACCTGGATCCTGACAATACTCACCAACAACCATGGGGAAAAAAATAGAAGGATGAAAGAGATTTTCAACTACAAAACTTACTTGATCAACACAGCTGACCAAGCCAACGACGGACCAGACATTGCAGTTAGGAGAAACATAACTACGGGAAATCCTGGACAATTTCCATGAAAACTTCCTGACATTAAAACTTTATAAACGACTAAAGGTTCAATTCTGAAACCCATCAGAATGAACAGCCCTGCCTGCTTCCTGGAAGATCTGAATGGAAAATACAGAGCACTTGGTCATGGGAAAAACAACCAGGTAGAATAATACATACACACTATATCATAAGAGCATAAATATAACCTGTCTTGTCCCTGACTTTCCTGCCTACGTAAGAGAAGGCCATATTGGCAGACGAGACATAATACCGGCAAACATCCCCCACTATTTCCTGAACACCCGCATTGAAAGAGACCAGGTAAACACCAGCTAACACCTGTCTATAATATGAGTGGAGGGCAGTCAAAAGATGGACAAAAGAACTCAATCTCAAACTTCAGAGAGCAGCTTTTGATCTAGCATAAATAGTGAACTATACGCGTGGATTAAAACCTTTGTAAAATGCATGAACGAACGCATCTCCAATGCTCACCCCATAAAGCTCCCACACCTATCAGCATCTGCTGAACTCTGAACAATGCAAACCAGATTAACAATTTCCTGTAACATACCGTATTACACACAACGGTTGGGTAGATGATCGCACAACACTGCAGAGGGAACCTCAGGATGAGCTGCAGGAGTGATACAAAACAGAATACATAAACAATTGGATCATTTAATAAGCTAAATCCAAACAGATCACAGAAACCCATGAAAGTTATGAAAGAGAAAATGCTGATAGAAGCCTCAAATGAGGAAACACCTTACATCAAAGACATCAAAGACGCCTGGGGAAATAAGCTATACGAACGCAAAGAACAAGTACAAAAAATCAGGAAATATTACGAACAGATATTCAGAATAAACGCAGAGGAAAATGTAAATATTTTCCCAACGACGAAGGAGAGATCGCAAATTTAGTTGAAAACAGAGCAGCGTCCTAATTATCAACACAGCCAACACACTTTACCGCTATAATTAACTTACTAACTTAACTTATTTTACTTACTAACAAGATATCAATCGAAGAGTTGCAAAGAACAGTTAATAGACTTAAGAACAAGGCACCTGGTATGAGTAAAATAAGTAAACTGATACTGACAAACCTGCCAGTGAAGGCACTCCATTAGTATACACGAGTGTGAAATGCAGCTCTAGCCTCGGGGCCATTTTCCACCTAATTTGAATGTCACCTCAGATTAATCCCTAAGCCGGGAAAACCAACTCGGACGGAAAATTGCAGACCAGTTTGCCTGCTTGAGATACCGAACCCAAATGCTGTATTCGAAATAATAGTAAACTACAGACTGGTGAACTACATGAAAGAGGAGCAAAAATATAACATCAGACAACATGGATTCACACATCATACAGCCATTGCGCTAATCTCTAAGCTTATTGTTAACGCCATGATGTAAAAATAACAACATCGTTGTCAAGAAGCGTATCGAAAACTTTAGACAAAGTTTTGTCACACACAGGTCTGAAATATTAATAAGGCTCCCATTGAGATTCACTTCCATATTATGCAGTTTTATAAATAAGAGACAAGATTACATCAGAATTTGCATCTTCATGAGAGACGATATCGCACTGACAAATGGAGTTCCACAAGGAAGCTGCCTATCCCCCCACTCTTCTCAACATTCAGATGACCCGCTCCTTCCTCAACATGGAAAATATATTACATATGCGGTCAGCATAATTCAATCCGCCTCCGAAGATAATCAAAGACGTTACTGGCCAACAACAACAGAAAAGCGGCAATAGATTTCATAAATACATTGAAAAACATTGGAAAATAAGTACCACAAAATGTGCGTTCCAAATATTTCACATTGTTAATGGAAATCTAAAACCAATAACTCTCGACAACCGCCCAATATACAAATGTCGACAGAATACTGGAATTCAAGATTAATAGAACATGTTAAAATTAACATATATGATAATAAACAACGTAAAATCAGAACAAATCCACAAGGGCTGTGATGAGGGTTCGAACCTACGTCCAAGAGGACCTTGCGGATTTGTTCATTTAATGCATCACGCTTTTGTGATTTCTGTGTGTAACGTAAAAGCAGCTTTAAGCAAAGCAAGAAAATGTCTTAACATTGACACGAACATACAGCTACACTTACTCAAAAGCTCTAGGCCGTCCACATCACCAGTACTTCCCACTACAATTATATTCAGTAAAAAAAACTTAAGATACAAAAGCCAAAGGCAGTGCAAAACGAGGTACTAAGAAGAACTGCAAAACGTCGCCAACGTTATGATCAGATAATCCAGGAGCTCCATGAACCGCTAAACATACACCCCTAAACATCATACTTCGAGTGCTTTCTCCTGATAGTTCCATTCCCTTCCCCCCCTGTAACTCACACCAAATAGGGAGTTGTCGTGGGTGTGGTACAGCGGCAGTTGGGGCATGCATGGTGGTCGTGTTATACCCGGGGTTAGGGTTTATGAAGGAGCGAGGGTGTGGGGAGAGGATAGGGGCGGTGGGGAGCATCACTAAAGAAATGGCCGCATTTGATGTTTAAATGAAGAAATTGGATTAGTGTTATCTAAGACCCGCTCGCTAAATTATGTTTTTATTTCTTACTTCAAAAGACAAGTTTTGTATGGCTCGGCTGTATGTTTTCCTGTTCTTCAGAAGTACAGCAACAGGATGTGTGTTCGTAGATCTTTATTTGTTTGTTATTTATAATTATTTTGTTTTATTTTTGTAATTTTGTCATGGTACTTAGTGGTATTAGATATGAACAGTCATTAAGAAACAGCTATGATACATATGTTATGTGGTATAATCCTTACATATTGAAACATATTCAAACATTAATTCTAGGCGAGAAAGTAGTGGCTGAGGGAATGCCCATTTGATCGTCCATAATGTTTGCACTCTTTTTTATTTTTCTCCCTGTGGTCTTGATCCCAATCTCTCTAGCATATATGGATAGCCTATAGTCGCAGTCTGTGTTATCCGTTCCTGAAGGTGACCCGTACCCGCTAGCATCTCTATACTTCTCTTCCGGGCAGCTGTGGGCATGTGCTAGAGAAAACTGTACTCCAACAGGAATCTGTTTCTGTTGACCAGACCACACACTAGAAGGTGAGGGGACGACGACGTTTCGGTCCGTCCTGGACCATTCTCAAGTAGATACTGCTCTGTTTCTGTCCCCGCGTTTAACTATGGAATCCCCTGCTTGATGGGGCTCTGGGAGTTCTTCTACTCCCCAAGCCCGGCCCGAGGCCAGGCTTGACTTGTGAGAGCTTGGTCCACTAGGCTGTTGCTTGGAGCGGTGCATCGTCTCATAACCCGAGTGTTTGTTGCCCATTGTCTTGTAGTAATAAAATATATTGTCTAGAAATGTTAAGGGTCAATAATGAAGGGGTAGTGAGAGGGAAGCTGCAGCGAGAGGCAAGTCGGAGCAAACCCCCATCCACAGGAACAATGCTCGGGCTCTACTCTTTGTTGACTCCGAAAACACCGATTCTGTTCCATACTTAAAAAATCTTTTTCCAATAAACTGAGATTTTTGTTTTCTGCTGGAGAGGAAAATGTGATCTTCTCGCAGTTTTACGGGTTACCTGAGGCTGGTGCTGGGGATTGTTATGGTCGATGGACAAGGTAACTTTCCACTGTTTATGAATGTGTGGATGCTGTTACTCTTGGTTACCTCTCGTGGTACGGTACGTGTTCCATACGTATAGTACTACTCCATATAAAGAAAATTTATGTCGTGAGATAATCTTTCCAGCAAGACGGCAGGATCACAGACGTGCGCCCTGCCAATTCATCACATGTGTCACGTTACTGTGATGTCATGGTGTGTGTGTAGTTCACTTCACTGAAATAGTTTCCTGCACTTTTTTATGAATCAAAGTTGTAATTCTGGAATAAATAACAAATTCAGGCATTATATGTGCTCTTTGTGGGATGTGCCGCTCCGTCTTGAGAACATGTGACCTCCTCTTAATGATCTACTCTTTATCTTATCTCTATCGCGCTGCACTAGACACTTTCCAATTTACCAAGATCCTTTCTGAAAACTATGTAATGCTCAAGAGACACCATTGTTCAGCTTCACAACACTTCCTACTTGGCTTCATATTACTAGCCACTATCTTAGGTTAATTCATTAAAGCTAATTTAAAAATGTTCCGACGTATTTAAATCTGGTTAAATCACTAACATTGGAGAGGCGGTGAGAGTTTGTAACTTTTAAGAGTCATCGCGAATTAATATTTTGTAGTTCATAACTCGTTATCGATGTGATTTTTGTGAATAAGTAATAAAGACACGACACTTGGCACGCCCAGCCGTACTGAAGGATATCCGTGTGAGGTTATACTGGCTCGGAGAAGTGCTGACGGTCGCTGGGTACGAGAAGTGCTGACGGTCGCTGGGTACGAGAAGTGCTGACGGTCGCTGGGTACGAGAAGTGCTGACAGTCGCTGGGTACGAGAAGTGCTGACGGTCGTTGGGTACGAGAAGTGCTGACAGTCGCTGGGTACGAGAAGTGCTGACGGTCGTTGGGTACGAGAAGTGCTGACAGTCGCTGGGTACGAGAAGTGCTGACGATAGCTGGGTACGAGAAGTGCTGACGATCGCTGGGTACGAGAAGTGCTGACGGTCGCTGGGTACGAGAAGTGCTGACAGTCACTGGGTACGAGAAGTGCTGACGGTTGCTGGGTACGAGAAGTGCTGACAGTCGCTGAGTACGAGAAGTGCTGACGGTCGCTGGGTACGAGAAGTGCTGACGGTCGCTGGGTACGAGAAGTGCTGACGGTCGCTGGGTACGAGAAGTGCTGACGGTCGCTGGGTACGAGAAGTGCTGACGGTCGCTGGGTACGAGAAGTGCTGACGGTCGCTGGGTACGAGAAGTGCTGACGGTCGCTGGGTACGAGAAGTGCTGACGGTCGCTGGGTACGAGAAGTGCTGACGGTCGCTGGGTACGAGAAGTGCTGACGGTCGCTGGGTACGAGAAGTGCTGACGGTCGCTGGGTACGAGAAGTGCTGACGGTCGCTGGGTACGAGAAGTGCTGACGATCGCTGGGTATGAGGAGTGCAGACGGTCGCTGGGTACGAAAAGTGCAGACGGTCGCTGGGTACGAAAAGACAGGAAGACCATATAATGAACTCACATTTTGTGTAACAGTGAACATTTAGTGTAACTGTGACGTCTTTTGAGTATATGCATAACCTTGCCATGTCTCACTCAAGCACTTGGCTTTCTATCTTGCGAAAATCACATACGTTCCATTCGTGCGCATATCCAGTGAAAGATCGAACGAGATCTGACGTGCAGAGCCGAAACGCATCAAGAAATCCCTCGTCTTTGACGTTTTTTACAATTTCTTGATCCAACCAATGTAAAATTTCTGCTCTCTGAGTCCCAACCGACGGATCCTGATCCTATTGAAATGTCATTTATGCCTCCAGAAGGCCCCTGATCTCATTGAAATGTCAGTTATTCCTCCCTGTAGTGTTGGAGATGTGATCATGGCGATGGTGAGGACGCTCTCCTTGCCGCTGCTGCCGAGGGGAGACGGTCAGGAAGGCCACCTAGCAGAGACCCGGGTTCGATTACCGGATGAGACAGAAACATTTGGGCAGTGTCTTTAATTTGATGCTCCTGGTCACTTAGCAATAAATGATGTGTGTGTAATCACCTAGTTGTGCTTGCGGGGGTTGAGCTTTGGCTCTTTCGTCCCGCCTCTCTTCTGTCAATCAATTGGTGTACAGATTCTTGAGCCTATTGGGCTCTTACCAAATCTACAATTGAAACTGTGTATGGAGTCTGGCTCCACCACATCACTACTTAATGCAGTGTGTGTGTGTGTGTGAGAGAGAGAAACAAAATAGAATTGATTGAGGAAAATAGGTTGGGAATCAGTACATTAGACAACCAACGGTTAAATAGGCAGGGTCCGAGAGCTAAGATCTCGATCCTGCAGACACAAATAGGTAAATATGCACACACAGGGTAGGGAAAGGGGGCTATAAAGGGCTTGAGGAAGGAAGAAAGGATGATGTATAGAGATAGGGGTTTAGGGGAGCCATACATTTCTGAATTACGGCTTCTGTCCCTCACCCCTCCACGCTTCCCTCCCCAATCTCACTCTTCCCTCATCCCAAGGAAAAAAAATATATAGAAGCCAACTACAAATTTTGTGAAGAGTTACAGTGCCCCGCGTGTCTTATCGCGATAAGTTGGTGTATATACTGCGTCGCAGTATTTGGTCAACTTTTATTTCACTGACTATTCAAGTATCCGACGCTTCTCCAATACGTGGGAAATGCTTCGAGTATATGCTCAATAAATGCATTGAAAACAAACCACGCTCGCAAACAAGCCTTTACGTACATAGACCAAAACATCTACGAAACACATGCAATTCTGTTGAAGTAAATATATGCAAACTACCTCGTAAACACCCCAAACTGTGGGCGGTTAGCTCGAGAAAGGAGGGGGAGAGAGGGAAAGAAGGGAGGTAGTGGTGGGGAAGCCAACTGAAGTTTTCCTCTCAAGGGAGGTGAAAGTAGGCTGGGAAAGGAGGGGAGGGGAGGATGATAGCTCTCGTAGAAGTTACTTGGGAAAGTAAAAGTTTGTCGTGCTGATGATAACATTGGAGTAGGAAGCACCCACTGACACACACTCCTGGTATCGAATCATGAAGGTGGTGAGGGAGACACAGTGCTCTGCCTCGCTGCAGGGCACAGACACAGTCACAGTCTGTGCCCCCTGAAGAACAGAGCGATGGCTTTCTCTTCTTTTGTAACTTAACCTTATTGACTAATTTCCATTAAGAATTGCGCTTTTGGTGCTAATGAGCTTTAAGCTACTAGCTTACGAGCCTCTTGTGCTAGTTCTACTCTTCTGGGTCATATTGCCACCAATTTCCCCTTTCTCCCGGCTCCTCTCCCACCTACATCTTCCCTCATGTACCTATCCCTACCTATCCCAACCTCTCCTCACGTACGTCATCATCACCTCTCCTCACCTCCTCCATCCTCACCATCGTCTTTCCCCTCCCAAACCCGTAAAGCAAAACAACCGATTTAATGAAAGATGCATCAGAATGAAGGGGTCGCGAAGCCCAAATCAAATACTGGTGAGTGAGATAAGTGAATATTTAGCGGTGATGGGTGTAGATGAGTGTTGTGTGATGAGTGAGAGACGGTGGGTTGTGTTGTGTGATGAGTGAGAGATGGTGGGTTGTGTTGTGCGATGAGTGAGAGATGGTGGGTTGTGTTGTGTGATGAGTGAGAGACGGTGGGTTGTGTTGTGTGATGAGTGAGAGACGGTGGGTTGTGTTGTGTGATGAGTGAGAGACGGTGGGTTGTGTTGTGATGAGTGAGAGACGGTGGGTTGTGTTGTGATGAGTGAGAGATGGTGGGTTGTGTTGTGTGATGAGTGAGAGACGGTGGGTTGTGTTGTGATGAGTGAGAGATGGTGGGTTGTGTTGTGTGACGAGTGAGACACGGTGGGTTGTGTTGTGTGATGAGTGAGACACGGTGGGTTGTGTTGTGTGACGAGTGAGACACGGTGGGTTGTGTTGTGTGACGAGTGAGACACGGTGGGTTGTGTTGTGTGACGAGTGAGACACGGTGGCTCAGATGTAAGATGTTCCAGCGTCTTTGTTTTCATCCCAGAGGAAAGATTTTCCAGCGATTTTGTATTGTCAGCCTCGGGGTAAGATGCTTCAGCGTCGTTATTGTCCCGGTCGTCAATTGTCACCATGGTGTATAGTAATCACCAGATACACGCACCGGCGTTGACAATTAGGAAATTACACCCGGCGATGCCTGTTGCCCACGTTGGGTACCATTTGTTTCAGCTCCTCTCCATCTTAAATGATCTTACCCATCGTGACGAGATAAGAATTCATTATCAAATACATATATTTAACGAAATAACAATGATAAAAATTAATAATTTAAACCATCGTTGAAGTGTCCAACTAGGGAGTAACTACATCATGTAGGACTCCGGTAAAGAGATTAACTTTAAAAGGGATTTCAGTTGTAAATGTTTTCGTTGGCCAGGTGAGCGGCTGACCTTTTCAGGCTCGTACACCAGGAAATGAACACCATTCTTGTGGGCCTGTCTCCTGGGCTCCGGGGCAGCCTACTCTTCCCTCTGCTTGATTTAAAATCTTGTTTTAGAAATGCTATCAAGAAATTTTAGAAATTAGCTAGAAATTTTAATATATATATATATATATATATATATATATATATATATATATATATATATATATATATATATATATTTGTATATTTGTATATATATATATATATATATATATATATATATATATATATATTTGTATATATATATATATATATTATTAAAATGGAATTATTCAGATACTGTAGACTATGGTGGGTTGCATTTTGCTTATTGAACAATCACGGCTCGTATCACATTATTACCCCTAGCCTCCCGTTCCTCACGGTTTACCAGCTTTGATGCTGCTTAAAGTTTACAATTGCGTCTTTGCAATTCTTTGTCAACTCCAATAATAACCACAGTTGCACTGTATTTGCGTTTTTTATAACACTATTAAAGTTCCCAGTCACGTTTACGGTGGAGGGGACGTGATTGGTTCAGCTCGGCGGTGTAGGTTATCTCCGTGCTGGTTGGTGGAGGCTTGTGTTGTTGTGTCTTGGGAGCACTCTTGCCCTTCTCCAATTCAAAAATATTCGCAGTCTCACATCAGAAATTTGTAGAAAATCTAAACATGACAAAAATTGGAAGTTTTGTTTATGAAATGTTTTTTTTTTTTAGAGGTTTATGAGCTTTGTGGTAGCCGGTGTTGCTCTGGTGACAAGGGCCACGTCCACTCTGTATATCTTGAAACTGTCTTCACTACACTACACACTGTTTTCATCACTATAACAGTCTTCATCACTGACATTCTTCACTACACACTGTCTTCATCACTTTAAGCCCAACCACTGGGGCTGGACGGTAGAGCGTCGGTCTCTCTTCATGCAGGTCGGCGCTCAATCTCCGACCGTCCAAGTGGTTGGGCACCATTCCTCTCCCCCACCCCTCCCGTGCCATCACAAATCCTTATCGTGACCCCTTCCTAGTGCTATATAGTCGTAATGGCTTGGCGCGTTCTCCTGATAGTTTCCTTCCCTTCATCACTGTAACTAACTAACTAACTAACTAACTAACTAACTAACTAACTAACTAACTAACTAACTAACTAACTAACTAACTAACTAACTTCACTACACACCATCTTATTACTCTCGACCTTCATCTCTGCAACAATTTGCATAACACACGACTATTGACACTAACTATTTCACACTCTTCACTGTAACCGCCTTCACTGTACTTTCCTTATCATTGTAACAAACTTAAAATTCACGGTCTTCATCACTGTACCTTTATCACAATATAATGTGTACTTCACTGCAATGAAGTGCAGATTATATTGTTTTAAAATTTGTCTAAAGATTTGGAAATTTCAGTGCA
Source organism: Procambarus clarkii (assembly GCF_040958095.1). NCBI lineage: Eukaryota > Metazoa > Arthropoda > Malacostraca > Decapoda > Cambaridae > Procambarus > Procambarus clarkii. The sequence continues at coordinate 14,535,543 of NC_091190.1, read as the reverse complement.
ATATATGTTTACTGGTATAGTATTTCAAAGTTTGCCATGCTTCGAATTGAAATGTATTGTACGACTTTCAAGTGCTTCCCACCAACATCTATTCACTGTCAACTGTTTAAATATCTGGAGGCCTTGCCTGCCACTCTTGGCTGTCCTCGTGTGTGTGTGTGTGTGTGTGTACTCACCTAGTTGTACTCACCTAGTTGTGCTTGCGGGGGTTGAGCCATGGCTCTTTGGTCCCGCCTCTCAACCGTCAATCAACAGGTGTACAGGTTCCTGAGCCTATCGGGCTCTATCATATCTACACTTGAAACTGTGTATGGAGTCAGCCTCCACCACATTACTTCCTAATGCATTCCATTTGTCAACCACTCTCACACTAAAAAAGTTCTTTCTAATATTTCTGTGGCTCATTTGGGCACTCAGTTTCCACCTGTGTCCCCTAGTGCGTGTGCCCCTTGTGTTAATAGCCTGTCTTTATCAACCCTGTCGATTCCCTTGAGAATCTTGAATGTGGTGATCATGTCCCTCCTAACTCTGTGTGTGTGTGTGTGTGTGTGTGTCTGTGTCTGTGCGTGCGTGTGTGTACTCAACTAGTTGTCCTTGTGGGGGTTGAGCTTCGGCTCGTTGGTCCCGCCTCTCAACTGTCAATCAACTGATGTACAGATTCCTGAGCCTACTGGGCTTTTATCATAACTACATTTGAAACTATGTATGGATTCAGCCTCCACCACATCACTGCCTAATGCATTCCACCTGTTAACTACTCTGACACTGAAAAAGTTCTTTCTAACGTCCCTGTGGCTCAGTTGGGTACATAGTCTCCACCTGTGTCCCCTTGTTCGCGTACCACCCATGTTAAACAGTTTATCTTTATCTACTCTGTAAATTCCTGTGAGAATTTTATAGAATTTTGTCTACCCTAACTTTTGTCTTCCAGTGCCGTGAGGTTTACTTCCAGTAATCTTTCCTCGTAGCTCATACCCCTCAGCTCGGGGACTAGCCTGATGGCATACTTCTGAACCTTTTTTTTACTTCGTTTTGTGTTTGACTAGATGTGGACTCCACGCTGGAGCCACATATTCCAGTATTGGTTTGACATATGAGGTATACAATGTTCTGAATGATTCCTTACACAAGTTTCTAAAGGCAGGTCTTATGTTTGTCAGCCCTGCATATGCCGCTGATGATATCCTTTTGATGTGGGTTTCATGGGACAGTGTGTGTGCATTTAGTATCCCTTTTACTGGAAACCATAAGGTATAAATTTTTCTAAGGATACCTAATATACAGGGTAAAAATAGACACATTTATTAAAAAAAGACAAAAGATTTGCTTTCCTCTCCACTAAAGTCAACTAATAAATTGGACAAAACCATAAGAAATCCCATCTATTAAGCATAATAAATAAAGCAGTCAAAAAATATAAGGTGTCTTGTGTTTTGAGAATGTTTAATAACAGGACAAAACACTTAGGTAACTCCAATATACTAAAAAAATAGGGCAAAACTACAAGGTAGCCCATCTGTTGGGGATATCTAATAAGGTTCTTCTTATTCTTCATTAGATTTTAGTGCTATTTCTCTTCACAATTACCTTATCTCATAATTTATTAGGTAACTTTACTGGCAGATACCACTAGTTGGTGGGGATCCCCTGTCGAATTCGCGAGACCGAATTTTAGCATCATTTTAGCAGAGGGAGCCGGTCGGCCGAGCGGACAGCACGCTATACTTGCGATCCTGTGGTCCTGGGTTCGATCCCAGGCGCCGGCGAGAAACAATGGGCAGAGTTTCTTTCACCCTATGCCCCTGTTACCTAGCAGTAAAATAGGTACCTGGGTGTTAGTCAGCTGTCACGGGCTGCTTCCTGGGGGTGGAGGCCTGGTCGAGGACCGGGCCGCGGGAACACTAAAAAGCCTCGAAATCATCTCAAGATAACCTCAAGAAGCCCGTAATAAAAAATACTGTGGGAAGGGGATGAAGGGCAGTTGATACGTAAGGCGGCTGGAGGAGGATATCGGGGGATGTAAGTGAGGCGAGTTTTGAAGTACCAAGAAGAAGATAGTTGGGAAGTATTGCTGGCCGCCACCGACAAGTTTCTCCTTTAATCCTCAACTCGAGCGGGCGGTACATTGTCGCCGAAGCTCTAATATCCCCTCGTCTATTGTGTCTTGTTGCTCCTTCAGCTGCTGCTGCTGCTGTTTCTGCTGCAGCTGCTTCTGCTGTCGGCGTCGCGGCTTGGTATGATACGCATGAGGCCAGACTGAGAAGCTGGTTCGACCCCCGGTCCTGCTCCAAATCTCATGAAATATAGGTTTGCGATACTATAGTGGTCTAAGTCCACTTCCAGGTCTATTGTTTTCTATTCCTGCTTGTAGCTGCTCTCAACCTTTATTACTATACAGTTTTGGATATTACAATCAATTAGCCAAAATTTGTCCGCTTATTCCTGCAGCCTATTTAGCTTCTATAGAATTGTCAAGGCCTCTTCGGTCTTTATCCTCTTCATTAGTTATGTATCATCAGAACCTCCTCACTGGCACTCCTACTCTCACTACAGCTTCCTGTTTCCTGGTTGTCAGATCCTCTCTGAATACAGTCTAGTATCGTCTCAGTTATGCAAGCTTGTTTTCCAACGTGTGAATGAGCTTGTATGTGCGAGTGCTGTTGTGATATATGGGCGAGTGGTGAGTGTGTGTTAGCTGTGCGATAGGTTTGCATGAAAGACGTTGAAGGCGTTCTTGGTATGTAGGCGTGGAGGGCCGAGGCAGTACTGTAAGCGTGAGGGGTAGTAGGGCTGGACTCAACACAGACATGGTCGAAATAAATTACCCCCAATAATTATAACCTCCCTTCACCACTAATTACTACACACACACACACACACACACACACACACACACACATACATTCACATATCTGTACACCAGTTGATTGACAGTTGAGAGGCGGGACCAAAGAGCCAAAGCTCAACCCCCGCAAGCACAATCAGGTGAGTACAATTAGGTGAGTACACACACACACACACACACACACACACACACACACACACACACACACACACACACACACACACACACACACACACACACACACACACACACACACACACACACAGAATATACTTTTATAACACGATTTTTACACTTCATTATTTCCACTCTTGACGATTATCTTGGGTGTAGGTGTAATCTCCGTAAAGTACGTAAACACTTCTCTTTTCTGCCTCTACATGCACGATGTCCCTCGAACTATGGCCCATTTCCCCCGTCCTGTTCTCTGCTCCTTTCCCTTTTCTTCCCCGTCCCGTTTTCTGCACCCTCTCTTTTTCTGTCCGTCTCCTGGGCCACTTTCTGTCTCCTTTAATGCTGTAGAGCGCAATTAGCCTGGCAGTGGCAGGATAAAAGAGTCGCTGGAAATAAGCCTTCAGAATGAGTGGGCATATTTTGTTCCCAGACGGCGACCCTTCGAGAGGGTCCCGCGATCATCTGGGATCACCTAAATTAGTAATTACTTCTTTAACAGTGTTAAGATTTGTTGTGGGCTGAATAGGATCCGTTGGTTTGATGGGGAAAGGGTCCAGGGGGGAGGGTCTTAGGTCTTTATGCATGAATGTGGGAAAGAGGAAGAGGAGGAGGAAGGAGGCTCTAGACTCTTTCATATTCAAATAGGACAAACGGAGCCATCCTTGGGCTGATTAAGACGTTTACGAGGCCCGGACGGAAGGGAGGCGGGGGAGCGGCGCCCCACCGGAGAGTGTATTCAGCCGCCGGTAAGAGGGCTGTGAGGAAGGCTTTTTGTGGGTGTGCAAGATACCGCCTTCCTGAAGACGGTGCTCTTGAGGTCTGGGCCGACTTAAGTTTTTGTTTCCGTGCTTGGTGACGGACACACCTTTAGCAGCTACCTGGTTGATGGGGTTCTGGGAGTTCTTCTACTCCCCAAGCTCAGCCGAGCCAGGCTTGACTTGTGAGAGTTTAGTCCACCAGGCTGTTGCTTGGAGCGGCCCGCAAGCCCACATACCCACCACAGCCCGGTTGGTCCGGCACTCCTTGGAGGAATAAATCTAGTTTCCTCTTGAAGATGTCCACGGTTGTTCCGGCAATATTTCTTTTATTTTTTACCACACCAGTAGTTTGTTGCTCAGCTAGTTTGCAACGAAAATATATAATTAAAGTATATAGATATTTTACGTCTGGCTGTTTTTACTGATACCTTGACTTAATTAACATAGGCGTAAGGAAATTGAAAGTCTGAAGGTTGGATGTGTGCACCCTGGAAGCCTCGAGGCTGGACGTAAAAAGGCTGAAGATGTGTAGACGGAGGGAGGGAATTATCAGGGTAAAGCACCAAGCCATTACGAGTATATAGCACATGTAAGGAGCCAGGATAAGGATTTGGGATGGGACGGGGGAAAAGGAATGGTGCCCAACCACTTGGACGGTCGGGGATTGAACGCCGACCTGCATGAAGCGAGACCATCGCTCTACCGTCCAGCCCAAGTGGTTGGGATGTGTAGACGGAATGTTTGTGGACTAGTTGTCTTTAGACTGGATGTCTATTCGAATACCATTATAGCTGTAATGTAAACCTGTGAAGGTTGGACTTCAGTAGGCTAAACGTCTTGATGCTGGGTACCAGTAGAACAAACGATTAAAGCGGAACTCACGGTTTCTGCGATGGCGCTGGAACCAATCGTATTGGCGTCTGCCTTTCCATTGGAGACTTGCAACGCCGTGGAGAGGGGGGGACCTGCTGCCTGGGTAACAGCTTCTCCCCCGGATCAACCTACCCTGGCTTTGCGCCCTTGTGAGGCCACTCCAGACCGACAACCAGAGCACAACTCCATAGTCTCCTGAGACTGATGGATGCCTACTGCTAGGCCTTTTGGACCATACGAGGCAGCTCCTATTTATTTCCATCCAAACTCATTCATATATGTCTAACCTACGCTAGGTTAGTTAGGTTAGGTTAGACATATATGTCTAACCTACGAAAAAATTTAGCGATCATGCGTTTATTATATTAACCAGTAGTTTATTCCATAGATCAACAACCCTGTTACCAAACTAGTCTTTCCTGAATCTACTGTAATCTTGTTTATATCAATTGTTTCGAGTTCCGTTATGTGTTAATATATTTAAAACCTTGTTTATATCCCCTTTTATCCATTTATATACTTCAACCATTTTACCCCCTATTATCTAGAGAATGGGATGTTCGTTGGTAGGTGTTATCCTAATGGTGTTATCCTAATATCCTAATAAAACGTCTCCCCCTATCCCAAGAACGACAAGGAAAGTTATATTGAGAAATAGATAATGAATGATCGAGCTAAAGCTACAAGAATCGTATTAAATTCAAGAGAGACAAGGGAAACAAAAGGCCACAAGTGAAATAGAGTGGAACCCAAAATACTTTTTCTCCTACGGAAAGTTTGTCCCCCTCCAAGTCCGCCTAACCACTTGGGCTGGACGGTAGAGCGACGGTCTCGCTATATGCAGGTCGGCGTTCAATCCCCGACCTCCCAAGTAGTTGGACACGATTCCTTCCCCCTGTCCCATCGCAAATCCTTATGCTGACCCTTCCAAGTGCTATATAGTCGTAATGGCTTGGTGCTTTCCCCTCATAATTCCCTTCCCTCCCTTTCCAAGTCTTAGTATGAAAGTAAGAAGCTGGGATAGAATAGAGCGAAGGAATGATGCCTAACCACTTGGACCACCGGGAATCGAATGCCGACCTGAAAGCAGGTAGCTTAGATGCCTGTAGGTTGAACATCTGAAGGCTGACGTCGGTTGGTTGCGTTCTTCCATACGAAAGTGGAATTTTATTCTATCCGCTTGGCAGTGAATTATTCACAAAAAACCAAAGTTACTTTCCAGTATTTATTTAAAGGTTATAAGGAGACAAAAGTGCCTTCCGCGGCCGGTTAAGCCCCAGACCAGCCGAGGGACAGTGTGTTAGACACTGTAGGTCAGTGTGATAACGTGGTCCACTGGTGCTCTTTTACGGGAGACATCTCCCGTCACGCAGGGTGCAGTCGCGCCTCCACAGATCTCCAGTATCAGCTCTTGATACTGGTAATGGCTCAAAAGAGCCACCACTTACGGGCTATTCATGCCCGTGCCACCTCTTCGGTGACTTAATCTTTATCAATCAATCAATCTCTGGTGCTCACTACTCTAAATTACAGTATCTTTAAGATCACTTACTAATTACCAGTGAAAATATTATTCGTCGAACGTAGAGCTATCTTCGAGATGTTAGCGAGGAACATCGAGGCGTAGACGCGGAAACATCTCCGAGACGTGGACGGGGAGAACATCTCCGAGACGTGGACGGGGAGAACATCTCCGAGACGTGGACGGGGAAACATCTCCGAGATGCGGAAAACCAAATAAAAGAGCTTCGTAAGAAATCGCTGCAAGTCTGGATCTCGGGAAGGAATTCCTAGCGGGACCTTCCGGATGATGAGAAGCTTTATTTAGCTGTGTTCGATCAAGCTTGAAATCTTTTTGGTCTCGGTTCCGCTAAAACGTCATTTTTTTTTAGGACAGCCCAAATTTAATATTTCAAAAATTTATATATATATATATATATATATATATATATATATATATATATATATATATATATATATATATATATATATATATATATATATATATATATAAACATAAACAAATGGACTACTTTTCCTATGAAGCATCGAACCCAGGCCCGCCAAGTGGCAGTCCAGGGCTGACGTATTTATCGTTGTGTCGTCGCTACCAATAGTGCTACACTGATCGAAATTTTACCGTTATGAATGTTACCGTCTTGCTAGCCTACTGACATTGTGACCTGCTGCTACAGCATGAAACAAACGACCGTCACTTGTAAGCGTCATCTAGCGGCAAATCAAATTACTGTCACATGTCTTTAGTACAGAGAGAATAAGTAATACAATTTCATCACAAAAGTACCAGTTGCCTTGCAGTTTCCGTATTCGTCAAGCACTTAATATTCGAATTGCATTAATACGCAACTTAATAAGGTATCAACCGCAGTAAAAATGACGAATGTTTCTTTGTGAGCTGCGAAACTGCGCTCTTAAGATTTACGAAGCTAAAGTTATTGCGGATTTAGCTGCTTTGTTCTTCAGTTTGGAGGGTAAGATGAATGGGGAGTAAGAGTTGCACATGAGTGATAGTCACCTTTGGTATTATTACATTACTTTGTCAGCCAGAGTACAAGGTCTGGTCTTGATCTTATTGGTATCAAGAGCACACATTATCAGGGGAAAGATTACGACATATATTTACATATTTTCTCCAGCTTAGTTGGCCAGGATGCTGCCTGGTAAGCTTGGTTTTAGAATTGCATTGAGTGAAAAGCTTCCAGATTGAACGAATTTTAAGATTACATACTTTGAGAAATAACGATATAAAAGTAAATCTATTTACGTAGCTAAAATTAAAATGTGATATGTAGAAACCGAGCTTGTTACCATAGGACTCCCAAGCGCGGACATCATCATTAACAACACTTCATTGTTAACGCCCAGTTTGCATGAATAGGAGTGGAAAGAAATGTTTAAACCCACGTTAATGGCACCAGAACAAGAGTGGCTCTCGGGTAAAAAAATATATTTGTGGAGCTCAAAAAAGGTAAATTCCCGCTCCGTTAATCTGTTAAGGGCAGCAGCAGGTCGTCCAATTCAAAAAACGTTTGACTGGCCGTGGTGTAATTAGCAGCATGTGAACCTGGGGCTCCTATGGTCATTGATTTTGTTCTCTCTTATTGCTTCTGGATTTCAGGTCGTTGCGAATAACATTTTGCACACTATAAAATAAAGAGACATGGCATTATATAAGACAATGTGCTATATTTCGGCGGCCTCCTCGAGTCCAGCACTCATGCCTCTCGTGTAGATTAAAATGATTAGTGTGAAAGTGAATCGATGAAACGAGATTTTTTTTTAAAGGGATAACATCTGACAATGGCGTGGGTGACAATGTATGAAGATCTTGGAGAGCTCTTGACGGGGGAGAAGCGTGATGGTGAGCGCCTACCCCTCATCTCTGACACTGTGTTGTGTGTGTGTGTGTGTGTGTGTGTGTGTGTGTGTGTGTGTGTGTGTGTGTGTGTGTGTGTGTGTGTGTGTGTGTGTGTGTGTGTGTGTTGTGGGTGTGGGTGTGGGTGTGGGTGTGTGTGGGTGTGGGTGTGGGTGTGGGTGTGTGTTGTGTGTTGTGTGTTGTGTGTTGTGTGTTGTGTGTGTGTGTGTGTGTGTGTGTGTGTGTGTGTGTGTGTGTGTGTGTGTGTGTGTGTGTGTGTGTGTGTGTGTGTGTTGTGTGTGTGTGTGTGTGTGTTGTGTGTTGTGTGTTGTGTGTGTGTGTGGGTGTGTGTGGGTGTGGGTGTGGGTGTGGGTGTGTGTGTGTGTGTGTGTGTGTGTGTGTGTGTGTGCACGCTATTATTATTATTATTATTATTATTATTATATTTACAGTGCTGCAATGCTAAGTTTCCCACTGGACACAATTGTGGTAAGGCCAGTAGGGAAGGCAGTCATTTTGTTGGTGGAGGGAAATCCACTCTTACCATTACTTGCACTGTGGCACTGTGGCACTCAGCGGGGTGTTGGTTGGTTGAGGGGGGGGTAATAGCACAGAGGCACGCTCGTACGCTGGGATCGTTCTCAGGCTCATTCCTAACTTTATATACTTGTCATCTTGTAATTTCCCAAAAAACTCGTAATATGAAGAAATAGTAAGTCACGTTGTACTCTGTATGGTATTTAAAATAAAATACAATCAATTTTTTTTCAAGCTAAGACATTCCCGGAGCTCGACAGGTGTGTCAGTGTGATGACACACCTGCTGCTGGCGTATGCATATATATATATATATATATATATATATATATATATATATATATATATATATATATATATATATATATATATATATATATATATATATAATAAATATAATGTGGTGTTATCTTCTGTCATTATGTGGTGGTACCTCTCCTGTCATTATGTGGTGGTACCACTCCTGTCATTATGTAGTGGTACCTCTCCTGTCATGTGGTGGTACCTCTCCTGTCATCATCTAGTAGTACCACTGCTGTCATTATGTAGTGATACCTGTTATCATTTCATGACACTGGTGTTGTTCGATTGTGAATGCCTCTTTGATATTTATTTTTGTTGTTGCAGTTTTCACCGGTGTGAGTGAGCCTTGGAAGTGCTTGTGTGAGATCTTACGAACAATTTCTTAAATTTAAGGTAGTCAAGACATGGCTGATAATGTTTGATGGCGGGCCAGAAGCTTGGCGAGGGAGCGCCTCCAGCAGTTGGACTGGTTCCAATGGAAGACTTGCGGCTGACCCATCTCTATAATAATAATTACCCCCTCGACTCTTCCTATCTTCCAACTTCTACTAGTCTCTGCCCCCTCTTGTGGCATTTGTTGCCTTAAAGCTGAGCGTGGTGGCTGGAGAAGGGTGTGTGTGAGGACGTCGTCTGGGGGTCCTGGATGGACAGGAGGGAGAGATGTCAGGGGAATGGTGGAGGGACTAGGGGCCAATTGTCGTGGGTTTCGCGACGCCCTTGGTTCACTATTTATTAAGTGCGGTTGGAGCTTGGTGTTCCTTGTATGATTTACCGTTCCTAGTCGTAGTGGGAGTCTGTGTTTGGCGTTGTTTACCGTTGAGAATAAAATTTAGGCCGATACACTGTTTGTTTTAATGTGGAAGTTTGTTTGTATAGGAGAGGGTAGAGAGTTCATTACGGAGATTGGAGTGTGTGCTTGTGTTGGGGAGGAGCTGTGGTGCTCGGGGCTGTTGTGGCGAGGCCGCAGGTGGCGGGGCAGGGCTAGTGCTGAGGTTTGTGTTCCCAATGGTAATTAACGTTAATTGAAAGAGGAGACGAGATAGCTTTTGGAACGATAGAACTTAGATTTGAGCGGCACACAATGCTATTCCCCTGCACATAGTTGCCGTGTTGTCGAGCAGTACGCAGCATTCACGCTGAACTTTTCCCATTTGCTTTATGTGAGGAGGATTACTGATAATAAACTTCTTATGTGTTTCAGAGGCATTTGTGCACCATTTAATCTCTGGTTCATACTCTCGTGTTATTATTTCATCATGTTTACACGAGCTACGATAGAGTGCAACTACAGGCGATGATTGCATCTATATTTGCCTTCATATTCCCGGCCTCATATTCAAATATGATCAGTACATAATTCTCATTATTGGCGAATATCGTGAGATTGAAGCCAGTTGTATTATCCTTGGTACTTTCAGTAGAAGTTACATGGGGGGTACCATGCTCATACGACTGTAGGGACGTGGTATATTTGAAAGATATATATACAGTATAATTAACCCTTTTAACTCTGTCGTAGCTCAGTCGATTAAGGCAGTGTCTGGGTTGCTCCCGGACGCAGGTTCGAATCCTCGTCACGGCCCTTGTGGATTTGTTTATACAGTATAGATAATTTTCGAACTTAAACAATTGAGCTTGACACGGTTGCCTAAGGATGACCAGGGATTGGTATGTATATGGTTATTACACACTTCTATCATTCGTAGCAGCGAGGTAATGTGGATTTTAGTATGCAAAGATAGCTATTGGCGGCGCCTGGCAGCCAGAGTTAGCAAACATGGATGATAACCTTGTATTGGAGAGGAGGATCGTCGACCATCGCACCACACCACCTCTCTACCTATGAGATCTGTTCTCAAACTTCATCAACAGTTTGTGGTGCAGAGTTTTGTTTGAATTGTTATGCTGGTAGTTCGGGTTGTCGTCGATACTGATGTGATTTGAGCAGTTGTTACTGCTGTTGTCCTTGTGTGTACGGGGGTCGTTGGGTGGGCCGAGGCACTGGCAGAGAAAGTGTGTGTACTTGCCTAGTTGTTCTTGCGGGGGTTGAGCTTTAGCTTTTTGGGCCCTACTCTCAACTATCCATCAATCAACATTTTTTTTTCCACACACACACACACACACACACACACACACACACACACACACACACACACACACACACACACACACACACACACACACACACACACACACACACAGGAAGCAGCTCGTAGCAGCTATCAAACTCCCAGGTACCTATTTACTGCTAGGTGAACAGGCGCATCAGGGTGAAAGAAACTGGCCATTTTTTTCCGCCATCGCGGGGGATCGATCCCCCTGACCCTAGGATTACGAATCCCAAACGTTGTCCACTGAGCCACCTCTCCCCCTCATATATATATATGTGTGTGTGTGAAGGACTGACGACTCTTCGAGTATAGGTCGGACTGCCGTTTCTGCGATGTGGCGGCCTGTCGTTGTTAGTGTAAGTTCAGTGAAGCAAGGTGGTGTGGTTGCTGTTGAAGGACACGACTCATCACTAAGAGTTGGTCGACTACACGAAGAACGTGGCGACCAGCCAGTTTATGAGCTTACCGTGACCTGTGAGGCGAGGGAGGCAGAGTTGTGTGGGTGTAGTGCTTGTATCATCTCTGTGGTCGAGGCCAAGCGCCTGCTACACCCGGCTCATATGAGTCCTAGGGAAAATGTACTTTGTTGTTGTTTGTCACTGTATGTTTATATATCGTTGATCATGGCTTATAGTTCTCTGTCGTTGTCGGTCGCTTTAATATTATATATCACTGAATATATAACCTTTTTGTTGTCTATTATCAATCCCCCCTTTATTGCTGTGGATATGTAGGCCTGTGGCCCGCTCCAGGCAACAGGCTGGTGGACCAAGCTATCACAAGTCAAGCCTGGCCTCGGCCGGGCTTGGGGAGTATAAGAACTCACAGAAAGCCATCAAGCAGGTATACTTCAAGTTAAAACACACGTGCCGATGATATCCGGTCAGACTGATTGGTTGATGAAGATTAAGCCACCCAAGAGATTGCACGGGCATGAATAGCCCGTAATGGTCAGGCTATATATGGGTGACTTTAATACCGGCTATACACACTCGCTCCCATGCTTCGCGAGCGATTTGGGCTAGGTTCGTATCCAGGCCCGGGGTTGGATTGGTTAGGCGCCAGTCCTTACCCGCCAAACACACGACGAAACTACGACGTGGCTACAACGTACGAACAAGTTTAACACCTAACAAGTTGTAACTACCAATATAGCAAGTTGTAACAGCGTTCTAATAAGTCTTAAAAACGTTATAACAAGATTTAACAACTTTATTACAAGTTGTAACGAGCAGAAAATCGTGACAGTTACATTGTGTGTTTGCAGGGTACTTGTTCGCCTCTGTTCACCCAACAGTGATTGGGTACCTGGGGCCAGATTTACTAAAGCACTTACGCAAGCACTTACGAATCTGTACATCTTTCCCCAATCTTTGGCGGCTTTGTTTACAATTATTAAACAGTTATTGAGCTTCGAAGCACCAGGAGGCTGTTTATAACAAGAACAACAGTTGATTGGGAAGTTTTCATGCTTGTAAACTGTTTAATAAATGTAACCAAAGCCGTTAAAGATTGAGGAAAGATGTATACGTTCGTAAGTGCTTGCGTAACTGCTTCGTGAATCTGGCCCCTGGTTGTTAAACGTTTGGCGGGTCGTATTCCTGGGAAAATAGTGGGTAAGGCTTAGCATGAGGTACGGGAGTAGCAAAAGCTCTCAGCCTGTTAACAGTAGTCACCAGTCGTGTGTTCCTGTACCCTCTTGTGAAGAGAAAAAGGGCACAGCGGATAACAGTAATAACCAACAAGATAACTGTTGTAAAGAAATCGAGGGAAACTATAACTGGCATAATAGAACAGACAGGTTATCTTGAGGTTATCTTGAGATGATTTCGGGGCTTTAGTGTCCCCGCGGCCCGGTCCTCCACCCCCAGGAAGCAGCCCGTGACAGCTGGCTAACACCCAGGTACCTATTTTACTGCTAGGTAACAGGGGCACAGGGTGAAAGAAACTCTGCCCATTGTTTCTCGCCGGCGCCTGGGATCGAACCCAGGACCACAGGATCACGGGACAAAATGGAGTCCCGTTACAACTGGTGAGGGATCATGCTTATGCTTTTTGAATAAAGATGTTGATAATGGAATGGAATTGTAAGAGCCCCAAGCATGGAATACAATTGAATGCTAGTCCCAAGAGTGAAGCTCTTGTTTACGCCGGAGCAACGGCCTAAGTTTAAATAATTAATACTTGATAGGAGGTGAAGAGCGCCGGTTCTCAGGTGAGAGTGGGCCCCCTCTAGGGTCTCCCTCATGGAATACAATTGAATGCTAGTCCCAAGAATGAAGCTCTTGTTTACGCCGGAGCAGCGGCCTAAGTTTAAATAATTAATACTTGATAGGAGGTGAAGAGCGCCGGTTCTCAGGTGAGAGTGGGCCCCCTCTAGGGTCTCCCTCCACTCATTGGAGGAAGTGTAATTGATGCTTTCCTTAACTGTTAAGACTACCTGGAGAACCCGGGGTCGTCAGCTATGGTGTATGACGTCTTTACCTGAACAACAGCCCTTCCTTCCCGTGATATGCTTCATGATATTGACTCTGCGTCCTCCGGACCCAGCTGATGCCTAGGGCCAGATGCAGGCAAGATCATTTTGAGAACGTAAATATTGGTATTCTTCAGAATGCGAGACGGGCGAGTGTGTTGCGGAATAGACTTGAGTGTGTTGCGGAATAGACTTGGTATGCAAGATGTTGTGCGCGACCTACCTTAAAGTTACCTTGAGGTGTTTTCAGGGCTTAGCGTCCCCGCGGCCCGGTCGTCGACCAGGCCTCCTCGTTGCTGGACTGGTCAACCAGACTGTTGGACGCGGCTGCTCGCAGCCTGACGTATGAATCACAGCCTGGTTGATCAAGTATCCTTTGGAGGTGCTTATCGAGTTCTCTCTTGAACACTGTGAGGGGTCGGCCAGTTATGTCCCTTATGTGTAGTGGAAGCGTGTTGAACAGTCTCGGCCTCTGATGTTGATAGTGTTCTCTCTCAGAGTAACTGTTGCACCTCTGCTTTTCAATGGGTTATTCTACAATTCTGCAGAATGTGGTGTTATTTCTGTGGGCAGGTTTGGGACCACCCATATATTATTTTCCACGTGTAAATTAATATGTGTCTCTCCCGCCTGCGCTCAAGAAAATATAGATTTAGGCATTTTAGTCGGTCCCAATAGTTTAAATGTTTTACTGAGTGGATTCTAGCAGTAAAGGATTTCTGCACGCTCTCCAGGTCAGCAATTTCTCCTGCTTTGAAAGGGGCTGTCATTGTGCAGCAGTACTCCACTCTAGAGAGCACTAGCGTCTTGAAGAGTATCATCATTGGTATAGCATCTCTAGTCTGAAAAGTTCTTGTTATCCAACCTGCCATTTTTCTTGCAGATGTGACGACCACTGACATATCCTTCCAAACTATTGGTATTATCTAATTACTGAAAATTATTTCATCCCATATAGTTTCATATAAGACCATCTGCAGCTCTGGCTTGTGTGTGTGTGCGAGAGAGAGAGAGAGAGAGAGAGAGAGAGAGAGAGAGAGAGAGAGAGAGAGAGAGAGAGAGAGAGAGAGAGAGAGAGAGAGGAGAGAGAGAGAGGAGAGAGAGAGAGGAGAGAGAGAGAGGAGAGAGAGAGAGAGAGAGAGAGAGAAAGAGAGAGAGAGAAAGAGAGAGAGAGAAAGAGAGAGAGAGAGAGAGAGAGAGAGAGAGAGAGAGAGAGAGAGAGAGAGAGAGAGAGAGAGAGAGAGAGAGAGAGAGAGAGAGATAAAAACCTCCGCTGAGCCCAACATGTTCCCCAGTAATCCGTTGCAGGTATTCCCGGTCACGTGTGTTGTTAAGCACAGTGCTGAGCGCCCCATCCGCTTACCTGCACACCATCCATCAGTGTCTTGTATACTAATTCCTCCTGCACCATTTTTAACCCAGTGTATTTAACGTATTTTCATGCTTGGCAAACTGTGCTGGTGGTTTGAAATGTTAAGAAATCTGTTAATAATTTGTAGAACAAAACACGATGAAAATATTTTTAAAGTACATTTTAAAGTCAGACAATAATAAAATTTTTGTAAAAATTGTAAAACATTTTGATTAAAGTTCATATTAATAAAATTGTATAATAATTCATTAGTTGAAAGCTCACCCAATGAACGAGAATTATAAATATTCAAGTATAGTTGTGTTCTTTATGAAGCAAAGCATGTAATAATGGTAATTTATATATATATATATATATATATATATATATATATATATATATATATATATATATTAAGTTTCACAACTGCATCTAATAGTAGCGTGCTTCACATTTAGCTATTCTGATAATATTCTTACATGTGAGGTTTGGTTAGAAAGTATCGATATGCCATTCTCATAGCGTTAATAAAATGGTTTCTGTAAACAGCTTGACAACTGTCGGACCATAGTTTTTATGGCGACAAATATTGCATTAAAAAATTCACAACGTACCTACTCATCTAGATACCCTCACCTTGATGTAGGTGAGGGTATCATCTGACTCCCCTAGATGCCCTCACCTCACCTAAAGACTCACCTAGATACACCCTAGATGCCCTCACATCTAGGTGAGGGTATCTCACCTAGATGGCCCTCACCTAGATGTGCTTGCATGGTCGAGACTCCTCTCTTAAGCCACGCCTTCCTATATGCAGGAAACGATCAGTAGACTCAGTGGACATAATTGTAAACTGAAGACAGAAATGAATCAAAAGACATCAGAAATAACTTCTTTATTGCAAATGAGGAAGCTGCCGATGTTAATTCAATACTCCTTGTATGTAAATATGATGAGAAAATCTAACGTCAAAATACATTGCTGTGAAGTGCTGATGGTCGAGAGGCGGGGCTTAAGAGCAGGATCTCGATCCTACAAGGACATCTAGGTACGTTGTAAATTTTCATAAATTAAACTCGGGACCACTATTTTCATCAAAGTATAAATCTTCTGAAATTCACAAAAACACGGTTCCAATAACCTCAGTAAATAGCGTTTTTGTTGAGAATAATCTGGCAGCTCATAGACGTGAATTTTGTTTTTAAACAAAACCATTAATGATGTCACAAGACAGCGGAAACCTTGAGCGGCCTCACTCGAGGTTGAGGCTCACCCTTGACCCCTAGTTACTTAGCCATCATTCTCTTCACGGTCACCCTTCAAGCTAAAAGGCTTATACAACTTGTCCTCTCATTCCATACATGACATTTATCACGGGATCGACCAAGCCGCTGACAGTAGCATGTAATAGTAAGAATTAAACCGCCGTAATATTTACTTTTTTCTATGTATTGGCCTCGATAGGCAACCCGTTCTCGCAAATTCGTAAAGTCAATATTGATTTATTAACTACGTGCATAGGTGATATACTAAACATAATAGATACCCTTAAAAAGATTCATAGAAAACACCGACCTTACCTAACCTTGTTAGTATCTTAAGATAAGCATCTTATTGCTTCGTAATTACAATTATTACTTAACCTATACCTATTATAGGTTAGGTAATAATTGTAATTACGAAGCAATAAGATGCTTATCTTAACATACTAAGTAGGTTAGGTAAGGTCGGTGTTTTCTATGAAGCTTTTTAAGGGTATCTATTATGTTAAGTATGTCACCTATGCACATATTTAATAAGTCAATATTGACTTATTAAATTTGCGAGAACGGGTTGCGATAGGGTAGGTGGGTTGCTTGGGATCGTACGTTTGAGGTTAGGCAAAACAATTGCATAACTTACGGAGTGATGCATGGAGAGATCTGGTTGTGATTATCGATGGCTCCCGCAGATGAATTTACCACGAAATTGTTGTAATTGTTTCCACCTCCATCCTGTAATTGGCCAGAAAATTGCGAGTTACCGTATTAAGTTTCTTGTTTCATTATTCCATGTTAAGACCTAGCCTTTGTTGTCATCTCTTAGCAGGACACACTGACACTACTTTGAGTGCGTTCTCTACTAAGCGAGGACCAGTTTCATGCTACGGTGAAACAGTCAACAGATAAAGTGCGTACCATGGGACGGGACAAATATGTATTGATTTTCGTGCTGGAAGATCAGAAGGGAAGGTCACTGTGACCTGAACCACAGGAAGATGGTTTCTGTGTCACTGCGAGTGCGACACCCCTTCTGTCTTAAGCCTCGCCAGTTTCAATGAACATTTTCTTTTCGATAAGTTAAGCCGGTGCTTCAGATATGGCCAGCCGATATCAAGAGGCAATAATTAGCTATCCTGTTCCACTCTCAGTTGTATACTACAGCTCATTGTAATCGTTCTCGACAAATTATTTTCCTTGGTTGTCGGGGACATCTCTAGATGCTGCCTTTACAATAATAATAATAATAATAGTATTATTATTATTATTATTATTATTATTATTATTATTATTATTATTATTATTATTTGATACTTATTAATCTCCATCTTGAAATCTTTTCCTTCTGTGAATCCAGCGAGCACTATAGTTTTCGCCGCGCATTAGTAACGACCTTCCAGTTCACTCCTGTGTTAAAATGCCCCTCAGACGTCTGTTACTGGGGCAACACAAGCAATGTGATGTGAATTCAATTATACCTGCGGGGAATTGTATCCCTAATGCTATTGTTTACCGTAATTTTAAATGACACTTTTATCTATTTTAGCGCTTGGTACGAGCCTCTTGGGGCCCGTGTATTATTTTACGAAAATAAAAATGTCATGTGTTGATATCAGTTTACCAGTTTACTTGATGGGCACCACCTCTAGTGGCCTCGACGGGGACAGGAAGCTAGTGGCTTGCCAAAGATCCCTACATTATTTTTGATGATCCTAACCAGTTAAATTTGAGCATTGTTTTGGTACTTACGGCTTGGGCGGGTAGGCATTTCCATGGGCATATTACTTATTACTCTATGAGTGAAAAAAACGTGTTCTCTGTCCTACATTGTGGCTTGGTGAGCTTGAAGCTGTTGGCCTTTGTGTGTTACATTGGACCTTGTAAGGAAGTGATCTGGATTAATATTTTCAAATCTGTTAAGTATTATGGAGTGTCGGTGAGACCTTGTCGTGTCTGGCTTGTAATGGTGTTTGTCCTGAGGCCCTCAACCTTTCCTGGTACGAGAGTTGACTTAGTTCTGGGATAATTGTCGTCGTCCTACGCTAAACTTTTTCCAAAGCAATTATGTCCCTTTGAAGGTGAGGTCTCCATGCTTGGATACAATAGTCCAGATGGGGACGCACCAGAGATTTGTACAGCTGAATAACAACTTTCTTTTTCTTGAAGTCAGACGTTTGTTTGATTATTTTTAAGGTTTTATTGTCTTTCTTAAATCCAACTCCTACTTGCTCAGCAACTTTCAGTAACTGATGGATCATAATACATTGATACTTTTCTTTCTCATTCAACGGCAGGGTCGTGGTATTGATATAGTCTATTTTTCTGCTATACTACTTCTGCCTTTCTTAAAGCTGCTAGGTGTGACATTTGCATATTTGCAGTCTTTGGGACTTCTTCGACAGAGGATTTTCTGAATAGGCGATTTAGTGGTTGACAGTTCAGCATCTGTTTCCTTAATGATTTTGGATTTAATTCCATCCACACTTTGAGTTTTTTTATTCTGATTTGTCGATGTTCTTCCAGATTTTGTCTACCTATTTTAATGCAAAATACATTAAAATTGATCCATGCGTCTTGGGGCGAGGGGTGGGGGGACGGCCGCCAATTAAACGAACCTAGCCTGAGACAACCTGTCCTCCTACAAAGAACGTAGCATTTCGCTCATATACGTTACATAAGGCCAAAATTGTAATACTAGAAAAGATAGTGGCTCGCGGAAGTGACTTACTGTCCCGTTTTCTGTTTTGGATCCTCTGGTAGGTTAGGAGAGGACACTTTACCGCTTTCTTGACGTTGGGAAACCTTAGGAGGACGGGCTGCCTGAGGACAGGTCGAGGATTCCGTATTTTCACCTTCAATAATCGCTCTGAATGTGGAATACATTTTCTTATAATGAATAAATGATTGAGAAAGGTGTGGATTCTTGAGGAATAAGAGTTGTGGGGAGTGAGCGAGGACCTGAAGGCCCATGTTGACGCCCACTTATTCCCGGCTTCAAAACTCACCAGTCCAAAGTTAAATTGAATATGAATGCGAGGAGTGTCAGCGAGCCCAGGGGGTGGTACCATACCGAGCCCAGGGGGTGGTACCATACCGAGCCCAGGGGGTGGTACCATGCAGCCAGGCCTGTCCTGAGCCCTGTGATCAGGCGGCCTCTAGTCCGGGATTATGTCTTAATTAAGTTGTTGCCGCTCTTCCACTTGATCAGAGAGTATTCCCCACCCCCCCCTTGGTTATATGCCTATCGGTTATATTGGTTATATAGCCTATTGATAGGCTCCATCAAGGAGCATATAATCTCACACAACCAGACCATCACCAGAGAAATCTTAACAAGCAACACAGAAATTATCGACAGATACAGCGATAACAGGAGACTCGACATCAGCGAGGCACTATACATTAAAAAGTCAAAACCAGCAATCAACAGCCAATTAACACAAAATTACATTCTACCCACTTTAAGGCCGCGAACCAGCACAGAAGCAAGAAGATAAATGTATACCCATTGTTATATACCCATTGTATATACCCATTGTTTCGTGTTCTGTCTTTTCCCATTGATTTGTTTCCTGTCACCTCATCCAAAAACATTTGTACCCTATCACTTCACCCAATAACGAATATAAGCACGATCTGAGTATGTAAAATTGTCTTTGAAAATGTAAGAAGTGTTCTTGTAAAACATTTCTAGGCGTCAGATCATAAACAAAGTATGACAATGAACTTTGGAGAGTTAATTTTTCAACTACCGCCCGACAGTGAAGAAAAACATAAGAAATACTGAGAAGATTCGTTTCGTGTTAGAATCATTAATCTTACCCTTTCTGTCATATTCAATGACCGAAAGTCATTGAATATATATATATATATATATATGTATATATATATATATATATATATATATATATATATATATATATATATATATATATATATGTATATATATATATATATATATATATATATATATATATATATATATATATATATATATATATATATTATATTTTATTATATTTAATGGGCGTGTCTCGTTGCGCATAAATGCATATTTAGCATTTTCAGAGGAAGAGACAAAGTTAATTTAAATGAACAAAGAGAACAGCATGTATTAAATGCAAATGTGATAAGAGGTGATTACCCTATCAAGGGGACCGGGTAATCTTGTTCTACATTTTTATTGGTAAGCTGCGGGCAGTAGGCATGGTGTAAACTGGCAATTCCTTCTGGGTCTTGTAGATGTAAGACGTACCTAATAAGTTAGCTGTTGGTAAATGGATGAAAGTGCTTGTCTAATGATGTCTCTAATCTGTTGAATATTTCGGTGTTGTGGTCGGGATGTCTCTGATGATTGAAGAAGTGATGTGATATTTAATACTTATTGCTTATGCATTGCCAGTTGCCTTGAAAGATATGGCGTTGTTCTTATTGAGAGTATTGGGGCAAGACGACAACATCACTTACAAGACACCTGACAATTTTAGCCATTAGGTTGCCGGGGAGTGTTTGCTGCACTCGTGCGTTTCCACATGCCATGAAATGAAAGTTTAGCATCATGGAGCGAGGCGATGGTAGGGGCGTGGTGCAAGGGTGTGATTAGGTGTTTGTGAGGTGGTAGAACGTGGTGGAGGCTGCATGGGAGCGCAGTAATTGGTGGAGTTTGGGCGGGGTGGTGGGTCGTCGCGGTATAAGGCCTACTGCCTCTGGCCATTCACCAAATGATTGAGGGTAAGTGATTTCCCCGCTGCTACACTTAACACCATTCCTCTCCCTTACTCCCCTAACACCACTCCCTACCCCCTTCATTCTCTCTCTCTCTCTCTCTCTCTCTCTCTCTCTCTCTCTCTCTCTCTCTCTCTCTCTCTCTCTCTCTCTCTCTCTCTCTCTCTCTCTCTCTCTCTCTCTCTCTCTCTCTCTCTCTCTCTCTCTCACTCTCTCTCTCTCTCTTTTCCTCTCTCTCTCTCTCTTTTCCTCTCTCTCTTTTCCTCTCTCTTTTCCTCTCTCTTCCTCTCTCTTCCTCTCTCTTCCTCTCTCTCTCTCTCTCTCTCTCTCTCTCTCTCTCTCTCTCTCTCTCTCTCTCTCTCTCTCTCTCTCTCTCTCTCTCTCTCTCTCTCTCTCTCTCTCTCTCTCTCCCTCCCTCCCTCCCTCCCTCCCTCCCTCCCTCCCTCCCTCCCTCCCTCCCTCCCTCTCTCTCTCTCTCTCTCTCTCTCTCTCTCTCTCTCTCTCTCTCTCTCTCTCTCTCTCTCTCTCTCTCTCTCTCCCTCCCTCCCTCCCTCCCTCTCTCTCTCTCTCTCTCTCTCTCTCTCTCTCTCTCTCCCTCCCTCCCTCCCTCCCTCCCTCCCTCCCTCCCTCCCCCTTGCCTTCGTCGTGCAAAAAATACAGTTAATTGAAATCATGATTCTGTTGCAAATGGGACAGAATAATTGAACACCATTCTTACTATCGCCTTGTATTACTATTATCCATTCTTACCAAATGGATTTCATCAATATTTGAGATGATGCAGAAATGAGTCGATGTAAACTTATATATATTAAATGTATTTAAAGATTTAAATAGGAATATTTGGTGAATGGGTGGTGGACAGAATGACCGAGAGAATGAAGCAGGGAGGAGAGGAAGGAAAGTAGAAGAAAGCGAATAGTGGAGTAGAGCGGGAACGGAAGAGCAGGGGTAAGAAAACTGGTGTCGGGGGGAGGGGGGGGAGGAGTGGCTGTCGAGGAGGCTCCTACATCATCATAATAAAGCCCCCCCCCCCCCAACACCTCCGTAATAAGGTTGTTAACGCCCTTCCTCGCTGCGCTTTTGTTCGTGTTGGACTGACGCTACGTCGAGCTCTCCCCTGGTCTTTCGTGTATGTGTGTCTGGATGATGATGTATGGGGGCTGTACTCTGCTCTGATGTAGTGCTCACCGGCTGTCTATATTTCCCAGGCGACACATTTGTTTTGGGGAATTTGAGTATTGGCTGCGGTGGATAAGGGAAGGTATGTATATGTATGTATTTGATATATTTTATGTATATTTTGTCTGTGTACTTTACTCATTATACTCCTCTTCTTCTTACCTGTGAATAATAATGTCTGGGTTTTCCAAGTTTATGGTAATGTATCAAACTGGAGAGGAAAATATGTGTGAGTGAACAGCAAAACTGCATCACAGCAATATGCGTGTTTGTGGGAGAGCGAGGCCTGGGACACTAGAGGCCGCGGGCTGAGTGCTCTACAGTATCCTACATAAAGAATTGATTAAACCTACATTAGACTGTAGGTCCCTAGCCTCATGAACACCCCTTCCCTCTCCCTCCCTCTCTCCTCATCCCACCCCTCTGATGCACCAGTGAATTACAGCATAACTCATTAACAGATTGACATGATGGCTCTTTAACACTGACATGCCACACTGATGGCTTGTTAACACTAACATGCCACACTGATGGCTTGTTAACACTAACATGCCACACTGATGGCTTGTTAACACTGACATGCCACACTGATGGCTTTTTAACACTAACATGCCACACTGATGGCTTGTTAACACTGACATGCCACACTGATGGCTTGTTAACACTGACATGCCACACTGATGGCTTGTTAACACTGACATGCCACACTGATGGCTTGTTAACACTAACATGCCACACTGATGGCTTGTTAACACTGACATGCCACACTGATGGCTTGTTAACACTGACATGCCACACTGATGGCTCAGAATATCAACATTCCACCCTTGCCGGAACAACAAGAATGTATTCAATTGTTTCACTTGTCAGTGACTAACCCTGATCCCACACTATAAACTGCCCCATGAACAAGCATTTGACGATACGTGTAATAATTAATAAATGTGTGCAGTAATGATTAATAATAGTGTAATGATTAATAATAGTTTAATTAATAATAGTGTAATGATTAATAATAGTTTATTGACCAATTGGCTAAATGGAAATTCCACTAACCACCACTTACTCATCTGTAACAAGCTCCATCAGTTAAAGAACCACATATACAATGACTGTGTCACTCGATGGTTCGAGGACCTTAGTAACTGCCTAACTATAATAGCACTAATGTTCATGAAATAAAAGCAAATCATACAACTTGCACAGTCAAGAGACCACAAGACACACGGGGTCGCAACACCTGCAGCATGGAGGAGCAAGGCGCTCGTCCTGCCTCACACAGTTGCTAGACCACTATGACGTGGCCTTTGATGCATGGATATTGAATTTGTCTTATGAAGAGAACCCAAAGAGTAATAGGTAACAATGGACTTGAGAATGGTCCAGGACGGACCGAAACGTCGTCGTCTCTTCACCTTCTAGTGTGTATGTACACTTGGAGATGATTTCTCCAAGATGATGATTTGGAGAACTTGGAGATGATTTCAAAAGAAATCATCTCCAGAGGATACCTTATCAACCGGGTTGTGACTCATACGTAAGATTGCAAGCAGCTAGATCAACCAGCCTGGTTGATCAGACACCAACAAGGTCAACCTGTCCTCTCGAATAATACGTCGCTTCTTGACTTCGAAATCCCAAACGGACAAAATATGATGTACTATAAATCATGACGGCACACAAACATTCGCGTTTTCTATGCGTGGGTCACTCGACTAGGTTAGGTTCGGGTGTTAACTCGAGACTAGCTGAACCAGGTCTGGTTAGAGACCGGGACGCCGTTTCAATGATACCCGGAACCAACGACAGGTTATCTTGAGATGATTTCGGGGCTTTTTAGTGTCCCCGCGGCCCGGTCCTCGACCAGGCCTCCACCCCCAGGAAGCAGCCCGTGACAGCTGACTAACATCCAGGTACCTATTTTACTGCTAGGTAACAGGGGCATAGGGTGAAAGAAACTCTGCCCATTGTTTCTCGCCGGCGCCCGGGATCGAACCCGAGACCACAGGATCACAAGTCCAGCGTGCTGTCTGCTCGGCCGACCGGCTCCCTTAGGTGCTGTATTTTCAGTAAGTCTTTTATTTGTCTGTTTGGGCAACAAAACTCTGTTGCATCCGGTTTGTCTCAAGTTGGTGATTCGAACTGAAGTTGTAAACCAATCCTTTGTGTGGTATGTTTAACTTTAACTTGTGTGAAGAAGGGAGAGTGAGTTAGCTCCTGATATTTGACACTTTTACATTCCTCATTCATAGCCAAGATTTAGGTGTCGACAGCTGATGACTGTGAAGTGGTTCTATTGCGTAATGGCGTTAAGAACAGGTCAATACTTGACGGGTTTTCATTAGAGTCAATGGCAGATGAGTGTACTGTGAACTGTGAACCTTCATGCATGTCAGTTTTTTCTACCACAAACGTGGCCACACATTTACAATGCTAACCAGCATTATACATTTTCTTCTGTCCTCCATGGACATGTCAGTGACAGACAAGTATGAGGTTGACATTAGTGTTCGTATGGTCCAGACTTTAGAATTTTGACAGATGAATGACTAAACTTGGAAATATTTCAGAGAAATATTCACAGTGGCATTGTGCCACTATGAATACTCTGATAATAACCCAGAACGCTACTTGTGTGGATGAAGTACTATGATAATACTCACACTGCGTCATTTAATAAGACCTAAAACATTCATGGTAATCTATGGACATGATTGTGTGTTGTTCTTCCATCGGAAAACCACGTATCAAGGAATATTGGACTTCATGTAACAATTGTGTCAAGAATATTGTACGTCTCTGATGTGTGCAGCATGATGTCACGGGTATATCACGTCTCTGATGTGTCCAGCATGATGTCATGGGTATACCACGTCTCTGATGTGTCCAGCATGATGTCATGGGTATACCACGTCTCTGATGTGTCCAGCATGATGTCACTGATATACCACGTCTCTGATGTGTCCAGCATGATGTCACGGGTATATCACGTCTCTGATGTGTCCAGCATGATGTCATGGGTATACCACGTCTCTGATGTATCCAGCATGATGTCACGGGTATATCACGTCTCTGATGTGTCCAGCATGATGTCATGGGTATACCACGTCTCTGATGTGTCCAGCATGATGTCACGGGTATACCACGTCTCTGATGTGTCCAGCATGATGTCACTGATATACCACGTCTCTGATGTGTCCAGCATGATGTCACGGGTATATCACGTCTCTGATGTGTCCAGCATGATGTCATGGGTATACCACGTCTCTGATGTATCCAGCATGATGTCACGGGTATATCACGTCTCTGATGTGTCCAGCATGATGTCATGGGTATACCACGTCTCTGATGTGTCCAGCATGATGTCACGGGTATACCACGTCTCTGATGTGTCCAGCATGATGTCACTGATATACCACGTCTCTGATGTGTCCAGCATGATGTCACGGGTATATCACGTCTCTGATGTGTCCAGCATGATGTCACGGGTATATCACGTCTCTGATGTGTCCAGCATGATGTCACGGGTATACCACGTCTCTGATGTGTCCAGCATGATGTCACTGATATACCACGTCTCTGATGTGTTCAGCATGATGTCACGGTCTTTAATGTCCTATAATGATTCACCGTGTATGAGGCTCACCTGTTACTCTCCTATCGTCTTCACAATGAATCATTCTCTAATTGAATCGAAACTCAAATTCAAAATATATAATTGAACATAGGAACAGTATTCGAGGGGACCTAAAAATCCCCTCTAATGCGTTACGTGTGCTTTTCTCCGAGGCTATGGGTCCCCTTCCTCCAGCCAGAGGTGGTACTTCCTTAAACATAAAAGTAAATAATTGTTCTCCACTTTATTTTGTACGTGTTTCTTGTTGTGTGTGGCGAAGCCGGCCCTGGGAGGTTCCCAAATGGTGGGTCGTGATCCTCTTGGGGGTGTTTTGAGTATTAGAAAACTAAGAGCTGTGCCTAAGAAGGTTGGGAACCACTTACAGGTGAGTGCATAGAGAGAGGCACGAAGATGCACTTCAGCACCCACACCTGTAATAATTTTGTTTTAAATCACCGATAAATATACCTTATAAATGTCAATTTGGATTACACAGTATATAATTATAGTGGTTGCGTGTTATGCAATTGTTATGACTTTCTCTTAAGTAAATAATTTACTGTAATTTTGAGTAAACTAACTGAACTATAAAGGTACAACATTTATGAATGCATTTTTTCACTGTGAGAGCTTATTAGCCGAAGGAAGATGCCACAGGTAGTGTCAGACCATCCTGATCCTGCGGGTTACTCTCACTCTCACCAGAGAGTGAGAGTAACCCGCAGAGTAAAATTTAAGAAATTACTTAAAGTAATTTGTGTGTGTCTTTAATTTTGTAGCCTAAAAGACGGAAAGATATAGAAAAAGTTAAAATTTACATTAATTATGCAAAACGATCATGTAAGAATTAAAGAAAAATGAGAGTGAGGAATAGGAGACGGAAGAGGTTGAGGAGGAAAATATATACACAATGTCAACTGAGAACCGGCCATTAAACTAATGTCTCTAAAATGATCTTAAAGCCAACTCCCTCACGTCCGCCTAACTTTCCAACTTTGCCGGAATGGGAGATTAGATTGTCGACGTTAATAATTTACGTCCGAATGTGTTATTAGTCACAGACAAATCTGGACTTTAATGGTTGCTGCGAAAGTCGTCTTATTGACGAAGTGAGAACAGGAGAGGGATGGATAGGTGTAAGGAGAAGGAGGTATAGTACATGGGAAGGGAAATAGTGGATGTATGGGATGGAGCTAGGTTTATACGTAAAGGTGTATGGGATAGTAGGAAAGGGAGAGGTATGGAAGCAGGTGCAAGGGAGGGACGTGGTTTGTATTTTTTTGGGGTTGGTTAAAGGATATGTTAGTGTTTGATGGTTAGAGAAACAATGATGGAACGGGGAAGGGTTTAGAGACGCGGGCGAAGGGAGAGGAAAAGCAGAACAGGACGGAATGACGGAGGTTTGATTTATTTTGACGAAAGAGTTTGGTAAAAGGAAGGAGATGAAACGCGGCAAATTTGAGCTTTAAGAGTAGCCTAATTAAAACAGGCTGCGGGAGAAGATGAAGTTTAGCAGTGCGTTCATTATAGCGCTGTAGTTGGTACTGTGGTGTTGGTCTTGGAGTAGTTGGTTAGTGCGTGTCCCAAATGCCCCATTAGGTTGTTAATGATTTGGTAATTTAGGCCAATGTTGGCGGTCTGGTTTTATAGGCTCCCATTGGCTGTCGCCTGCCTCAAATATTTACTAACTTGCTTCGCATTTTTCCTTTTATTGTTGTTATTATTATTATTATTATTATTATTATTATTATTATTATTATTATTATTAGTAGTAGTAGTAGTAGTATTTACTTAAGAGTAGGTTGGGTTTGAACGATCCATTCTTCAGGGAGATCCATTCTCCCATTCTGGGAGGCTGCAGGATTTGTGATTTTGGAGTCATGATTGTGGTTATTTCTTCTGACTCCTTGTTGCATTCTCTGTCTTCTGGTGTTGTGAGGTAACTGGATTTTGTAGGCACTGGTGTAGCTGGTGATCTCTAGTGGTCCTCTCTGTCAAGGGGTGTACATTGACTCCTTTGTGTAGAGTTGGTGTTCGCAGGTAAAGTGGAAATGTATGTTAATTATGTTAAGGGCATAAAGGTATGCTAAGGGCACCTGTCAGCTGGGTGGACAGCGCTTCGGATTCGTAGTCCTGAAGGTCTGGGTTCGATCCCCGGTGGAGACGGAGACAACTGGGCAAAATGTTTCTTTCACCCTGTTACCCCTGTTACCTAGCAATAAATAGGTACCTGGGAGTTAGACAGCTGCTACGGGCTGCTTCCTGGAGTGTGTGTAACAAAAAGGAGGCCTGGTCGAGGATCGGGCCGCGGGGACGCTAAGCCCGAAATCATCTCAAGATAACCTCAAGAAGATAATTGATATTATCTCAAATGACTTATTCTTATTCTGTTATTTAAAATGACATTCACTGAAGACGAAGGTCTACGCTGTGGGCTCGTATTCTGTACGTCTGTATGTACACTAAAACAGTCTGATGATCTTGTTGTAGTACAGTTTTATATATGCTGGTTCATGCTCGAAGCTGCATAAACATGCTATTTACATCACTACATAATTTCGAGAATTCTTCTACAGAGACCTGGCTTGTTTATGCATGGCCCACAAGCCCACGTATCCCTCACAAACCAGCTGACCCGGCAATTCTCGTTGCATATGGTTGGTAGTCTTGAGGACATTGGGCTCACCTCTGATACTGATTCCACTTTCATTCTGTATCTTGTGCTGGTCTGGAATTTTATCATGGTTAATGTTGATTCAACACGACGCTTCTCAGCTGGCATTGTCTGCTAGTTTATATGTCGCTTGTTACCACAGCATGTTTTCTGTGCATGCATACAAATGGATGAATAGCTATAACAAGAGGGATATTAATATAGGTTACGTATATTTTAACACAAAATATAACCAGGAAACAGTGGATATAAATCGAATAAGTTTTGATTTGGAAAACAACTGGGTAAATGTTGCGTTGGAAACAGGGTTTTAGATTTATGGAAAAGGGAGATAAGGAGGAGGAGCAGCAACGGGCGGGGGTGGGGGATAGGAGGAGTAGGAGAGAGAAAAAGCAGGAACGAGTTAAGAAAGAGGAACGGGGCAGAGGAATAGGAGGAGGAGCAGCAAGATGCATGTAAAAACGACGGCGGTGGAGATGTTGTGGGCAGGCAAGAGGCTTAGCTGTGAGAAAGTATGCAGGAAAAACAACATATGAGGTTGTGGTGGAGCGAGCCCGGAGAGAGAGCAAGGACTGCTGGCAAGTGGAGAGAAGAGAGAAGTAGGAGAAGGTCTGACAGAGGAACTCCGGAGACAGCAACAGAGAGAACGAGCGAGAATGATAGGAAGGCAACGAGAACGAGAGAGAGAGAGAGAGAGAGAGGAAGAGATAGCGAGAGAGAGAGAGAGAGCGAGAGAGAGAGAGAGAGCGAGAGAGAGAGAGAGAGAGAGAGAGACTGCGAAAACAAATGAACAGGGAAGGAGGGGGGGGGGAGGGAAGGTAAGAGTTACCATCACATAATGATCATAGGAAGTTTTATCGAGGGAATATTGGAAGGGAAGGAGAGGTCGTGTTATTGTTGGTCCGAGTATTACCAAGTGTTGAATAGGCTTGACCTGACCTGTGATTGGCGGACACATTCTTGTTAGTCAATTCATGAACTTATTGCCATCTGTATTCGATTTCCCCGAGGGATCCAACAAATGCAGCCAATTTCGACCGTAAAAGATTATTGTTAATGCGTATTTCTACCCTCCATTCTGTACATTATTATAATGTTATTTAAATTAATGTAAGAGTATTGCTAATGCTCTCGTTATCAGTGGTGTGTGAACGGGAAGGAAGCGAGGATTGAATGTGCCCGTCAGGAACTGGCGTAGATCCCAGAATGTTGAATCCCACATTTTTGGGTTCAACGGAGGTTGAAGCATGAATGTGTGATGGTAACATCCCGCAGACATCCCCAGAGTATGTACCAGGACAGGCTATCAGGCTATGGTGTGATGAACCAGTGGGAAAACCCTGAATGTGTTCCTACCAGACATTACATTGCACACGATCCATTGTCCACCCTCGAGATCATTCTGTACTGAGTTTATCGGTGCCTGTGAAGTCTTGTAGTATTATGTATTCCGAACAAAGTTTGTATTATGAATTCTACCAGTCGTGAGTGCAAGGACATCTCAAGTATGCATGTCAAGTGCTAAACAAGTGTTGGAAATAGTCGTATAGCTTCATAGTTGTGTATAGCTAGTGTCCTAAGTGGCCGTATAACTGAAGCAGCAGTAACCGAAAGTGTTCAGGAAGTGTCGCAAGTGACTGTAGAAAGTGGAGTAGAAGTTTAAAGCAGTCTTGATGTGTCGTAAGCGTAAGTGTGGTCTCTGTGGGTTCTGGAGGTGGGGTAAGAGGAACCCAGTGCTGCTGGACCACCCCTACCCCTCATGGATAGCTCGTCAAACTCTGATGCTGTTGTCCCAGCCGCTTGGTAAATACCTCCTCTGACGACCCACACGTGGAGTTTTAGTGGCCCAACAGGGTTTATTTACGAGCATTAGGGAGGCTGTATCGAGAATTAAGCGGTGCTCAAACGCCAGCTACTCTTCTCAAGAGGTCAGTAAGGGAAGACAGAAACTTGTAGCGACCTCCTCCGACCCATCGCCAGGCACCGACACACGGCTTTTTCAAGACATCGCTTGATGGGGAGAGTTTGGGAAGGGAAGCGTAGTAAAGGGGAGTAAAGAGGCGACGGGTTAGAAAGAGACGATCGTAGAAGAAGTTGGCGAGAGAAGAGGAGCGTGGACAGAGGATAGGCAACTGACTAGGCTAGAAGGACATGGACGGGAGATATAAAGATAGGCGTGGAGAATTGAAGTCATAAAGAAGAGGAGAGGAAATTTATAATTGTAACTTAATAGGAAAGAAAGGAAGAGAGCGTGGTGGAAAGGAGAACTATTAAGAGTGAAACAAAAGTCAGGGATGTTGTCCACCTACGACCAGTCATCACCTGTCGTCGGCCTCATTGGATATTTAAAGACAAATGTCGACAGATGTTGTGTACACGAATTGTTATTATTCGATGCGCTTCACTGGAGTTATCGAATTATATTTTGTCCTGTCCAGAGAACGTTGAAAAGTGTTCGACTTTGCCCTCACCGTGTGTTTAGATCAGCCCTGTTGATCAAGACTTTCCTTTTTATGAAGCGATTTGGCATATTTTGGGATAATTAGACAGACCTTAGGTTTATAATTCTTATTGTGATGATAAAATATAGTGTCCTACAAATAATTGGTAATGTAACTTCCTATTGACGGCTTTTACAACCAATTTACCTGCATGAGGTATCACATTGAACGATATCTTTGTAACTAATAAGCTAAACTACATCTAACTCTCCACCTACGGCCCGACGCCAAGGAATTCTGCAGGTAAGCCCTGTGGGACGATAACTGTGGGGCGATAACTCTGTGGACGATCAACCCGTTCTCGCAAATTTAATAAGTCAATATTGACTTATTAAATATGTGCATAGGTGACATACTTAACATAATAGACACCCTTAAAAAGAGTCATAGAAAACACCGACCTTACCTAACCTACTTAGTATGTTAAGATAAGCATCTTATTGCTTCGTAATTACAATTATTACCTAACCTATAATAGGTATAGGTTAAGTAATAATTGTAATTACGAAGCAATAAGATGCTTATCTTAAGATACTAACAAGGTTAGGTAAGGTCGGTGTTTTCTATGAATCTTTTTAAGGGTATCTATTATGTTTAGTATATCACCTATGCACGTAGTTAATAAGTCAATATTGACTTTACGAATTTGCGAGAACGGGTTGGGACGATAACTCCTCACGTTCTGCTCTTGAGCGAATTGTATTTTTCTTTATATTTGTTTTAATAAACCCAAATCTGTGCAAGTAAATCTTTTCCAGATAGCGTGGGGAGACCTCCTTCTAACCCCCATAAACCAGTGGTGTTTATAGCATGTTAAGTATGCTCTGATTCAGTATTTAAATTCCTTAGTCTTTCTCTCGCAAGTGTGTTAACTTTAAATTTTAATACCAAGTCGTTATACTCTTTATTGTCATTATTATTGAAAATTATTAGCACTATTACAATTTCGTGTTCTTTTCTTAAATTCGTCTTCTTTTCTTTAACTTGATGGATGAATGTGTGAGTTTTGTGTTGTGTTCCATTGGCAGATGGAGCGCCGCCCAATTTGGATATATTATAATGAAATATAACCTAACCTAACATAATGGAGGAGACGAACGGACAGAACACCACAAAAAACACTCTTATACGGCGTAAACAAATTGTACCTCGTTGTTTTGGTTAGGTGTTATAGTCGTGGTCATTCATATATATACAATGCTAATCAGCATATAAACATCATTTTGTTCTCCATGGATAGGGATATAGATCTGGTACACTACATATTGTGTCGTGGGATATTGAGCACTCAGCCACATAGGATGAATGAAGT